>NC_134869.1:36326380-36596380 GCF_049852395.1 Peromyscus maniculatus bairdii
CCGCCGCTTACCACGTTGCTGCCAATTTTTTGACCCAAAGTCAGTACTACCCCATCTCTTGGGGTGGGGTAGGGTTCCATGTGGCATCTGTGAGTCTGTGTGCATGTATGCTCCTGGGCATTCACGTTTTCTCTGTCTATCCACCTCTCAATTCTCCCTATTTTCATCACAGAAACCAAATGAATTCTCTTGGTCACGTAGCCTCCTGAGTCATCCCAACTGAACTCAGCATCACGCTGTCTGGAACTGTCCTAGATTTCTAAGGGTTGGGGGTGCAGCTCAGCGTTTGCCTGGGGTCTACAAGGCTCTTGGGTCTATCCACAGCATCTAGCAGTGTCCAAAGTGAAACAGACAAACAGAACGTGTCAAGGTTTCCTCTCTGGTATCCCGGTTTCAGTACAGGACAGTTAGTTATTCGCTCGCCATTTTTGCCTCATTGCCTGTTCACTCTTGAAACCCTAGCCATTTTATATTTTCCTCTAATAAATGTTATTTATCCAGCTTATTCCCCTTTTGAGCACTGACTTCTGGTTTCTGTGGCCGAATCTGTTTCTCGCTGGCTTTGTTTTGTCTGAGTCTTTCCACTGGAATAGAAGAAGCCCCGGTAAAACTGCTGTCTTCCTGCTGTGAGTGGACAGCCGTGCCCAGAACATGGTGGCTTTTCAATCAAAGTTTATTAAACAAGAAAATGAATCAACACCCCCCCACACACACACACACTGTTTCTACAGTTCTAACATCTTGCAAACGCTTTTCAAATGCCCTGCTGCTACCACCTTGGTTCCAGGCACTCTAATTTCTCCTATCAGTGACTGCAGTAGCCTCTAGTAGCTTTAATTACTTCCACTCACACTCCCAGCCTGTTATTTTCTCCCTCACAGTCTGGGGTCTTTCTAGATGCAAATTGCCTTCCATCATCCTCCTCCTCCTCATCATCCGTCAAGACTCCTAAGCAGCTCTTCCTCACAGTGTACTTTTCTGCAAGGATTTGCCCTCAGGCAGGGAGAGGGCTCGGGCCTGAAGCTCCCCACCTATCACCTGAGATGTGTATACATGATCGGTTGGGCCACCTGAGGAGATCAAAGTCTGAGAAGCAGGGATGTTGATGAAGGGCAGGTCAGTTCATTTGGTTGAAGAACTGTAAGGCTTGGCCAGGCAGTGGTAGAGCACGCCTTTAATCCCAGCACTCGGGAGGCAGAGCCAGGTGGATCTTTGTGAGTTCGAGGCCAGCCTGGGCTACCAAGTCAGTTCCAGGAAAGGCGCAAAGCTACACAGAGAAACCCTGTCTCAAAAAACAAACAACAACAACAACAAAAAGAACCTTAAGGCTCTGGTGCCTGGTGAGCTTGCCTCCTCACCTCTTGCTTCTCTCTCATCTACCTCCACTAGCTCAGTTCTGTTCCCCAGCCTCCCTGATAGGTTCCCTTCAGAACCCAAGAAGTGTCTGCCTGGGTGCCATCACCGTTTTATTTATTTCTGCGCTTTCCATGCTTACCTAGGAGCCGTAATCCAAACTTGACTCAGGGCCTGAGCCTGATACATGTCAGACCTCAGTAAACATCTGTGGGAAGAATTATTGAGGTGATGAGAAGGCGCCTCTGTTAGGTAGAGTGCTTGCTAAGCAGGCGTAAGGACCTGTGTTCGAAATCCAGCACCTGCATGAAAATTCTGGGGCGGGTGGTGTGCTTATTATAATCCTAGGGCTGGGCAAACAGACAGGAGGGGACTTGGGCTCCGTAGTCAGCAAACCAGCTGAGTTGATGCTCCTTGGGCTTAATAAGAGAACTTGTTTCAAGAATTATGATAGAATCCAGCATGGTGGCACACATCCTTAATCGAAGCACTCAGGTGGCAGAGTCAAATAAATTTTTGTGAGTTCAAGGCTAGCCTGGTCTATAGAGGGAGTACCAGGACAGCCAGGGGTCCATAGAGAGACTCTGTCTCAAAACAACAACAAAAAGGAAGGAAGGAAGGAAGGAAGGAAGGAAGGAAGGAAGGAAGGAAGGAAGGAAGGAAGAAAGAAAGAAAGAAAGAAAGAAAGAAAGAAAGAAAGAAAGAAAGAAAGAAAGAAAGAAAGAAAGAAAAGATGAAAGAAAAGAAGGAAGAAAAAAGAAAGAAGGAGGAAGAAGAGGAGAAGGAGAAAAGGAAAAGATGAAAAAAATGAAGTTGGACATCGATAAGAAGACATCTGATATGAACCTCTAGGCCTCACATTCATATACACATATGTACACACACACACACACACACACACATACACACACACACACACACACACACACACACACACACACACACACACCATCATGTATATACAAACACATACAAAGCCAGATACTTGTTGAACAAATGAATGGATTACCGACTGTACTAAGTGTTGTGCCCAGGTCGCAAGACCCTCAAGCAAGACCACCACAGAGCCATTATCCGATGCAAGCACACAGAGGTTTTTAATAACAAAACAAGCAAGCTTGGTCCACGTCCAACATCCGACACAGACACAGCGGGTGGAGGAGAACTCCCCGAGCACTCACTTGAAGGGGTTTATGTAGGAAAGGTTTACATGCTGCTTGGGATTGGATGAGGGGTTAGGGGTAAGGCAGTTCTTTGAAGTTACTGGCTGAACGATAAGCATGAGGTTACTGATGGCTAACAGGATTCAGGGTAGCTACAGAGACATAAATTTTTACTCCCTATAGCCTGCTTTTGTTGAACCCAGGATATATACATTCAGATTTATTGTTCCAGTCCTACTCTCCTCTGAGGTCAGTTGAGCCCATTACTCACCATATCTTGTTTTGCCAAGTCCAGGATACATAGATTCATTATCCCAGCCTTAAGTTCAACTTCTGATCACTTCTAAAACTGCTGGTCAGCAAATACCTTTGGAGGAGGGGAAGGGGAAGTGTCTCTCAAGATGGCTACTGATTTTTCCCTTTCACTAAGTAAGTGCTCATTTAAAACTTTAAGGCATCCGATGTCCTAGAATAATTGATATACTATTTTAGTAGTCCCTTCCCATATCCTTTATTGCTTCCTTTCTAATACATAAACTCAAGAGAAATTCATTAAGGTTGAGCTTACTGCTTAAGGATCGAAAATTCATCTTGTACTGGGACTAATGCTCTCATCTAAATTTGCTAAGACACAACAAGGTCATTTCTGCATCCAGAAAGCACACAGGCATCTAATACTACCTTCAAAAACTCCAGAGGAATGGTAAACCCACATCTAAGAAGATACCAACCTGGCTGTTGTCATAGAAAATCACAGATTTCCCATCCAACTGTTTCTTCCATTCCTAGCAATTTTCTATAAAATGCTACAGCTTGGACCTGGACGTCTATCCAGCTGGGCTTTCTTACAATGATTAGCTACCTTTAAGGGAAAGAACATTTTTAAATAAAAGAACATCTGGATCCCTATGACTTCAAAGTATCTTGGAATTCTTTTAGCTAAAATCAGACATCCTCTCTATAGGTTTGCTTTTCATTCCTGCCTGACAGATGTTCCCTGGGAAAACTTTGCATGTGGAATCTTTCTAGGGAGGAACGTGGGCGGTTCAGTCATTAGAAGTTCTGAACGGGGAGCTGAGGGAAAATAAAGAGGAAAAGGAAACAGCCTTCTGGCCCCAAGGTCATCCCTGCGCACCTGACTGCAGCAATGGATGGAAGGTTGAAGTGAAGTAGCTGTGAGTCCCTGCCTCTGAGAGTTTATAGTCCCTAAACAACACTGACTCAAACATGTGATTCAGTACCACTTGGACAACCGTACAACTGAACACCAGCCAGAGTGGGCTTCTTTATACAGTGCAGAGGCAAATAAAGTCTAGAGCAGTGGTGTTCAACCTTCCTAGTGCTGCGACCCTTTAATACAGTTCCTCATGGTGTGGTGACCCCCAGCCATAAAATCATTTTGTTGCTACTTCCTGTCATTTTGCTACTGTTATGAATTGTAATATAAATATCTGATATGCAACCCATGGGTCACAACCACCAGCTAGATAACCACTGGTCTAGACTATATGTTGAAGTCATTTCTTCATGAAGGCTAACAGTGAATTCTTCCTTACTTATCATACCCCTTCTTGGCTTAGAAGGTGGCCGTTATGACACATGGGCAATGGGGTGAGCAGGTATAGTCAACAGGAGATTAATTATTTAGAATGTGTCTAAGCTTGTTATAGTTTCTGGTCAGCAACGCTTAAAAGAGAGGATTACATATTTTATTGTAAATGCATCATGACATTTTTTTTCTCCCTCACTGGTGTTGCTAAAGGCTGGAGCAGTGTACTTTATTGTTGTTACACACACTGGTTTGCAAACATTTTCTCTTCTGATTGCCAAGTGCACAAGATCACAGTCTTCAGCTACCAAGCCCCTATCCCACACAATGTCTCTCTCTCTCTAGCCCCGACATGGGGACGCAGCAGCTTGGATGTGGGCTTCCCCCAGACACAGCCAGACTATCTTTGTTTGATGCTGCACTTTCAGAGAAGGTTTTTACAGCCTTCTAAAGGCTTAGAAACTGCACTTCATAAAGACAAGGCTGGGCAGATGGGGAGGCATGTGGCTAAACTGGTAAATAAAGCACACGTAGAAGTCAATGTTGTATAAAACATGCCTTCAGCCAGGAGGATTTGTGGCTGTGATCAGTGGTTGTGATTAGTGGTTGTGATTCGTAGTTGTGATTCAGTTTGCACACTGAATATATATATATATATATATGAACTTCAGATGAATTAATCCAAAATATTTGTTTGTGCCTCCCCAGTGATTTTTCACTAACTTATTTTGTGGATGAAATGAAGAGCTGTAGCACGTCAGTCCACAGAAATTAAGTGCTTTGACGTGGTCTTTTCCAAGACTGGGGTTATCAGCTAACACTCTATGTTGAGAATCCATTTCCCAGACATCTGGATTGCCAGCCGAGAGCTAGCGGCTGAGGTAGCAGCTTGTGCTCCGCACACTAGAGCACTGATAGATGCAACCACTCCATTTTTTTTTCTCATTCCGAAGAAAAGGTAGTCCCACCTTACATTTGCCGCATGCTTGCTTGTTCTTGTTAGCTGCGAAGTCAAATTCCCACACATGGTGCCACCCCACACATCAGTTATTAACGGGTTTCTACAGGAAACAAAGCCAGGGGTGTGCAGTGGACTTTAAGGCTGCCCCTCCTGCATCCTTACCAACCCTCTGCTACAGCAGTCCTCCTGAGCCTACCCTTATTGTTTGTAGAAGTCTTAGCATTGGTGGACAACAATTTATGCCGTTAACTTTAATCAGCAAATTTCACACACACTTACATCCTTTTGCATTGTCTTTCTCTCGATTACAACTGCTTTCCATGAGACTTTTTAAAATTTTTATATGTTCCATTCCAGTTTTTTCTTTTAATTTTTAAATTTTATTTTATGTGCATTAGTGTTTTTCCTGACTGCTCTTCCAGAGGAAACATTTGAATTTTAAAAGTTAAGTCTCACATGTTTGGATTCTATATTCACCCTCTACGATTTCCTGTACCCCAAATTTCTTTCAACCCAGCCTTTTTTTTCCCTTCTTAGCTTCTCCTGCTGTTTTATATTTTGCTGATAAGCAGTTTGTGTAATTAATAACCTTATCTCCCTATGTATGAGAAAAACAAATTTAATGCATTTTAATAAGGAGGCTGGAAGGACAGGGAGACATTTTATTACCATGTTGATTCTGATAAGACTAGAAATAGCCTGGTTGCTGAGTGACTACACATAATAAATAGCATTTGTACACGTACTTCTCATTACTTCTGGTGTCAAAGTGTCAGTGTTTCTTATAAATATATTTATGACCAGCTATACACTTTCGAATTCTTTAATTAGCCACTCTCTCTGGATAATATACTGGTTTTGAAGTCACTTTATCTTTAGACTGGATCTTAGTCCTGTGTTTGTAGTTCTCGGCTACCCAAACTCCCGAGCTGAAAACCAGGACACCAGTTCCTCTAAAAATTTACTATTGACTCCAGGAAAAAAAAAAAAACAAAAAACAAAACAAAACTATTAGCAGCACAGGGGTGTAGAAGGATTGGGGGGGGGGGTTCTAGAAAGATCACTGACGCCTCTTCTGGTCAAATATTCTACAACTGCAGCTTATGGGAATACATTCCTCATAAAAACAAAGCAAACACTATTCGAAGGTTTTGAAAGCTTAAGGTCCTTTAGAACATGAATAATTGGGTCTCTATGATCTGCGGCTAAATTTTTATATACTCCACGTGACAGCCTATGCCTTTGAAATCGGCGAAGCCTGTGAGATCATGACGGGGCCCATAACAGAAGAGCTCTGTGAAGGGCATCCGAGCTGCCTTTGCCCTTATTTCCTGCCCATTTATCCTGTGATGTGAGTGTGTCTATCATCCCATTCTGCAAAGAGAGTTGTGTGTCACCTAATGGTTAGCCCCGGGCAGGGCCACACGGGGTCACACAGCTAAGAAAGACTGGGAAAACAAAACTTGATCTTCCAGATGTTTCTCTTTGTTTGTTTGTTTGTTTGTAAACTTGCTTTCTACACTGTTCTTTTAAGTCAAAGGCAGAAGTCAGTGGGAATGAACCCCAACACTTCTCACACAGTGGAGTTATCAACTCCCCCCAACTAGGGGAGTTGATGCTGAGGTAGGTAGCTACCATAGCTACCATGCCAACTTTTAGAGCAAAGGGGCCTGTTTGACTGGCTTGGGGTAGATGTGGTACCCTCTGTCTGGACTGTCTTCCATGGCAAATCTATGGAGAGGATTTCTGATTTCCGCTAAAAGAATTCCAGGATACTTTGAAGTCACCGGGATCCAGTAACCTCATGCTTCACTTGTGTTGGTGGCTTTATCCATTTATCCCTAAGATGAGCAAAAGAGATTTTTACAACATTCTGTAATCACTCACTGTTTTTCTAGCTTTGCCAATGTGTTCCTATTCTGTAATTCCACGAGCATTCAGTAACTCCATGGTGACGAGTGAATTCCAGGGGTTGACTTTAAGGAAAAATAAGCAGTTTTGAATCAGGCATTCTTCAAGAAGCTGTCTGGAGCTTTTCTCTCTCCCACCCTCTCTGGTTTCCTTTTGCAGAGCAGGAATGCTCAACCGATTCTTCCACCTCCCTGGGCTTTAATTAGGGTTTAAAGAAACAATGGCTTCCACTTCGGTAGTCTGTATCTGGTTCATGCTGTTCCTGTTGAAGATTGAAGCAGGTCAACAAGGGACTTATACAGCTTTTACATCTATCTGCAAAAACACCTTTCACCACTCCCATCCAATGTTCCGTTCCTTCTTCAAAGAGCAAAATTTAACTGCTTCATAGGATTACATATTATTCCATGCAGATATTGCCTGTATTGTGTACAATGCAGCATGGGCAACGATTGCACACACCAAAGAAGGAAAATGTGTTGTTTATTAAATCAGTTATTCACCAGAGCAAATTTTAATGTTTTGAAACCAGAGCAACCAGGTTTGATTTGTTTGTTTGTTTGTTTGTTTTTGTTGTTGTTTTTCCTGCCACCTAGGCATAGCTTTGACAAATACCTTCCCCTTAAGAGTTTATTATGGAAAGATTTCACTTTTATAAATACATTTTCTTTTTCTGTTTTTTTTCTTGTGTGTGTGTGTGTGTGTGTGTGTGTGTGTGTGTGTGTGAGAGAGAGAGAGAGAGAGAGAGAGAGAGAGAGAGAGAGAGAGAGAGAGAGAGAGAGAGAGAGAGAGAGAGTGAGTTTCTCTTTGTAGCCCTGGCTGGCCTCGAACTCAGAAATCTGCCTCTGCCTCTTGGGTGCTGGGATTAAAGGCGCCCACCTCGCCTTTAGACATACTTTCTTTTATGTATGCTTTAGTGATTCTGATTATTAAGTGCCCCGGCATCTCTTTCTCTGAGCTCAGCAAGTGACTCATCATCGTTGACTTCTGCCTCCAGTTAGAGCAAACGTCTTTTGTACCTCTTTTCTGCAAAGAAATAAAACCTTTATGTGTTCTGCATGTGGGTCGGGAAATAACAAGGAGGTCATTGTTCTCGGTCCGGCCTAAGCTCAAAGGTAAGGACTGTTAGTCTTTCAAGCACTGCCCCCTAGTGGGCAAAAATGTTAGCGTTTTCAGACCTGGCATCTCTGCTCAAGCGGCTTCCCTTGACTCACTCGGGGCTGTTTCTGGAGAGACCCTGACCCTGTTAATCATGTGTGTGAAAGCAACTCCTAGAATGAGAATTCCTGACAGCGCAGGGACCTTGACCTAACGGTCTCACTGAGCAGAAACACCGAATAGATGAGAGGAACTAGGTTGTAGCTTCGCACAAATCCTGGGAGCAAAAGATAGTAAGCTGTGCAGTCAGGGTTCGAGGGTCTACGTCACAAATGAGGCAGAAAGATTGTCAGAACCAGAGGTAGGGGATGACTCCATCGAAACTGTCTTCCAGACACAACAAGGACTGATGCACGTGTGAACAGACTGCGGCAGCATGCACAGGACCTGCACAGGTTCAAACCAGATGAAATCTCACCACTGAGAAAGGGAAGTGGTCACAAAGTCCCATACCTTACCAAGAAGCTATTTCCGACTGATACCTGCTAGGAAAGGCAAAACCAGCTTTATCTAATGGAGTGACCCTGGTATGTCAGCCACACTCCAGGGCGGGCCTTTATGCTCAGGAGTAGTTAGCTGACCAGAGGAAAACAGACACGGTGTGTGTGTGTGTGTGTGTGTGTGTGTGTGTGTGTGTGTGTGTGTGTGCGCGCGCGCGCGCGCGCGCGCCTTTTTGTTGTTATTATGGTTTGTTATTTTTTTTTGTCTTTTTAGTTTTTGTTTTGCTTAGTTTTCTATTTCTTTTCTTTCTCTTTTTTCTTTTTTTGTTGTTGCTGTTTTGGGAGAGAGAGAAAAAGGAACATGAAGTTGGGTGGGTAGTGAGATGGGGAGGATGTGGAAGGACTTGGGAGAGGGGAAAGAATATGGTTAAAATATACTATATAAAAATTAAAAGCAATTTCAAGAAATGTAAAAAAAAAAAAAAAGGAGGGCATATTGCTTGCAGTTTTCAAAGTTAGTATTTCAAAGGCAGGATTGTTACCTGGACAGACCAGCTATTGTGAAATTATTTTGCTGTATGTGAAGCCAACATGTAACCTGCCTTGAATTACTGTGTTCTTACTGGCTGGCCATTCCGTGGGCTGGTCCTCACTCTTCACATTTCTGTCATGATTGTTTCTTAATTTTATTGAACATGCAGCCTGTTTTAACCTAGGAGTGAATTTTTGTATTTTCCTGAACTGGGGATCAAATACGGGACTTTGCTCATGTTGGGCAACCACTCTGCCTGAGGTGATGTCCCTGGCCCCTTTTCTTTTCTTTTTTTTTAAAAGATTTATTTGTTCATTATATATACAGTGTTCTGTCTGCACGTATCCCTGCAGGCCAGAAGAGGGCATGAGATCTCATTACAGATGGTTGTGAGCCACCATGTGGTTGCAGGGAATCGAACTCAAGACCTTTGGAAGAGCAACAAGTGTTCTTAACCTCTGAGCCATCTCTCCAGCCCCACCCCTTTTTACTTTTTAATTTTAAGACAAAGCCCCACCAAGTTGCTCAGGCTGGTCTTGAACTCACATTATGGCCCAGACATACCCTGGACATGTTATTCTCCTGTGTCAGCCTCGAGTTGCTGGAATTACAAGCCTCTGCCCCCAGGTTTCAGCTGTGCATGTATTTTCAACAGAGACAGAAAGTCCTGGGTTACCTTTTCTTTATTTGGTCTTTCTAAACAGGTTTCCTTTGCTGTGGAGACCATAATAGCTCCTTTGTGAAATAATTTCGTAATGAACCTATGAGACAATGCTTGAGAAAAGATTGCGCAGTTTCTAACTCTTCACAAATGCTAGATGAATATTAGGTATTCTGGCAAATGTTTTTTGTAATATTTTGACAAAGTCTCTAGAAGATTCTCCATCTTCCAGCTAAACCACAAACGATGGATCTTTCAACGAAGCGTACAGGACTCTATTTAGAATGCATTTCAGAGTTTCCTTTGCAACATATAAACAAGCGGGTGTTCCACAAGCACACTCAGCTACAGCCACACTTCCTACTGTCTGGGGGATTTTTGTGTTTCACACCTCCTTAGGGGACAGCTTCATATCAGGTGTGATTCCATACTAAGGAGCCAAACTTTATGGCTGCTTCAGTCCACTCAAGAGCATGCATGAGCAGAGCCAAATCGACTGCCCCTGTATCAGTTCCCAGAATAGTGACCTGACCTCTCTGCCCACAGGAGCAGGAACCACAGAAATGTGAAAGATACCTCCTGGGGAGCTCAGGTGAGGGGGGTAATCTGTGAAGCATTCCTATTTTTCTTCGCCTCTGTGCTAGGTCTAAAGTCCTTCAAGATTATAATATAGTTTCCGGCATTTCTCCTTCGCAAAGGGGCTCATCCGGCGCTCAGCCGGCTGATGGCAGCTGAGCATGTCTTTTCGAGACAGTGCTGATGGAAGCCCTTCACAGTGTGCTCCTCTGAACGGTGCCCTTGAGTCTTCCTTCTTGCTCAGTGTCCTGTGAAAGGGATGGAATCTGCTGCCACCTGCTCCTGGCATTCTGTTACTGCTCATTGTCTCTGTCGGCTGATGTCTTCATGTTCCTTCCTTTATAGATCTCTCCTGGGCTGGATAGGGGGTTTATGCTTGAGACTAGAGCTGGGGTCAAAGGCCATCAGAGGTATTCATTTGTTTTGCAGAGTGCAGCTGACATTCTCCACATTTAGGCAAATGGACTTGTCCTCGGGTGCAGGAAATACTAAGCGAGAGAGGACAGGAACGATATAATGAGTCAGTTTTCAAATATACACTTAACAGCCTGGTACAGTTTAGGGAAATGTCAAAGTCTGGCACTGTACCTATTAGGACGAATGAGCTCAAAGGAGAGTGGAAAACTAAAATGTCTTCTTACCACTAAACAAATTCTGGTGGAAAAAAAAATGAAAGACTGTGTTTTTTTAGCAGACAGGTAGTATGCTCATGGAAACTGAACTCATACTACCACACCACCACTTGTATTTTCATTTTTAAAGCAAAGTGAGGCAAGGCCCTCACCTCAAGGTTTCCCCCAAGCAAATGGTTGCACCAGTTTTGACTGTTCTCATGGAATAATTTCCCTGTATGGGATAGTTTAAGCAGGAATCTTCTGTAATAAGATCCACTTGAAGGCATGTGGTTAGCATTTATTTCTATAGAGTCAAAGCAGTTATAAAGATTGACAAAGGACTGGTTATTTAAAAATAATTTACTTATTTTTACTTTATTTGCATTGGTGTTTTGCCTGCATGTATGTCTGTGTGAAGGTGTCAGATCTTGGAGTTTCAGACAGTTGTGAGCTGCCATGTGGGTGCTGGGAATTGAACCCAGGTCCTCTGGAAGAACAGTCAGGGCTCTTAACCACTGAGCCATCTCTCCAGCCCCTGACAAAGGACTGGTTTTAAAGAATCATAGTAAAATGATTCATAAATAAAAAGGAGGGACTATTTAATGGTTCACATGATGGTGCTTGTTCAGAGGGTGAGTGACTAGCCGGGAGAGGAGCAAGAACCTCATTTCTAGTTTCAAGATCACTTTAGCATTCTGGCCCTCACTCTGGCAGCTTATTAGTTCTTGTTCTCAACAAGTATTTTCCTCAAAGTCATCCCAAAGGCTAAGAATTAAGCGAGATGTTTTTGTAAGACTGGATTAAGAGAAGGAAGAATTCTCGTCTTGAAAAGTAACTCTTGAGAATTGGGGAGATGGCTCAGAGCACTCGCTGCTCCTGCAGAGGACCCAGGTTTGGTTCCCAGAACCCACATGGTAGCTTATAGTTATCTACAACTCCAGTTTTAGGGGATCCAGTGCCCCAGTGCCTCCATGGGCACCAGACATGAGTACAGTATGTGTGGTGTGGCAGTCCGATACCTGAGGGCCTTCATAAAGCCCAAATTAATGTGTGAAAACTATTGTGCCTCAGGAACTTCCATTTCCCTAATGATAAATGTGGAAAGGAAGCAATCAGCTGCACATTTTATGACTATATTTTGATTCTGTGAGCAGCTGTATTAGATCACTTCCTGGCTGAAAAGAGAGTTGGAAAGATTTGGGTGCTCAGAATTAGGTATTCTAGGGGGTTCTACATGTAGATGTTACGGTTTTCTACAGAGAGTTTGGATTCTCTTGCTGATATTTTCTTAAACCAGCCATTGTGACATTAAAATAAAGCAAGTGAAGGATTTCACCAAACTTACAGGACTCCTGCAGTTCATGTCTTCAACTTTTCCTGGGGCTACATGAACTTTGACCGTAAGGCATGTTTGGTGTCTTTCAAATTCAAAGACCCAATAAAGAAGGCAGCGAAAAGCGCATCTGGCAGAAATGAATCGAGGACACACTTCAGGAGGCCACTTTCCATCTGGTGCATTATTCATTCTTTCAACAATACTTTCTAATTCCTAGCTGCCCCTCACTGCTGTGAATTCAGGAGTTACTACACTAGGTGAAAGATAAGCAAATACCCTTTCCTTGTAGACTGGTGTTGCAGTATTATAGTTTATCCTTAATCATGCACACACACACACACACACACACACACACGCACGCACTCACACACTTACACCGTGATTTAAGCAATGACTATAAGCCAAACACTGCACCAGGCCTGACAGCGGCAAACAAAAATAAGACAATATTTCTGCTTGGTATAGCTCAGTGAATAAAGGCTCTGGCCATGCAGTCCTGGATACCAAAGTTCAGACGTCAGAATTCACAGTAGAAATAGAAACATGCATACAAGAGAGAAAGAAAAGATACAAATGAACAGACTCGGGAATGAACAAGGAAACATTATAACAGACACCAAAGAAATTCAGAATATTATAAAGGAGTATTAAAAAAAGAATGTACTCCATTAAGTTGGAAAATCAAAGAAGATGGATAAATTTCTTAAAAAAAAAAAAGATTTATTTATTATATATACAGTGTTCTGCTTGCATGCCAGAAGGGGGCATCAGATCTCATTATAGACAGTCATGAGCCACCATGTGGTTGCTGGGAATTGAACTCTGGACCTCAGGAAGAACAGCCAGTGCTCTCAACCTCTGAGCCATCTCTCCAGCCCCTAGGATAAATTTCTTGATTTATCCAAACTACCAAAGTTAAACTAAGAGTCTAATGACATAAACAAACCCGTAACAGAGGAGGAGATTGGAAGGACAGAACCAGTGCCACAAAGTTGTCTTCTGCTTGCCACATGTACACCATGGCATATATGACCCCGCTCCCCAGAGTCATATACACAAACAATAATAATTAATAATAATTTTAAATTTTTATTTTAGAAATTCCATCCGAAGGCCATCATAGAGGCTATGCTGCATAGGTATTATCAATCCAAATAGAAGAAAACATACATGTTACAGACAATAACTGAGTAAAACCTGATGAGGGTCCTGGAAGACAAGAAGACAGATGGGAAAAGCTATTTGCAAGAGTGAGCAGCCTCCCAAAGGCCACACACTTGCCTCAATGCTCTGCAGAGTCCGTCTTCACGCCCTTGATAACTTTTAAGCAACCAGCCAAGGCTTTTCCTTTGCATCCAGCTCTGCAAATGATGCAGCAAGCTCTGAGAAAGGAATTCCCCAGTAGCTGAGCATCAAGCTGCAAAAATGCCAGGAGGGAAAAGGAATCTGACCCAGGGATGCAATTGATTGTGGCAGCTCTAATGTGTGGAGCTGTGGGGCCCTTGAGGTTTTGAATGCTTGGGGTTTCTCAGCAGCAGTGAAGCGTTGAGTGCCCTGATGCTAAAGTCAGTGGCTGTTCAGTAGAACAGTAGAAAGAATAGGAAAAGCGTTGCTAATCTCCCTTCTAAACGCTACCTGAGTAGCTTTGAATGAGTTAAGCCTCTGCAGCTTCCTCATTCATGAAATAAGGTGATAATCCTGGACTCACAGGGCTCCTGGAATTGTGACAATTAAGTTGACAAGAGACTTAAGCACTTTAAATTCCCCACGAAGGAATGCATTCCACTAACTAGAAAGACTAAAAATAATGCTCTTAACAACAATAGTCCTCAGGCAGTGTCCTTAACTCGGGTCCTCCAAGGCAGCTAGGGCTGTGCTATCCAGGATCTGTCAATCAAAGTCTCTGACGTTGATCCAAGATACAAATAGACAAGCATATGCTGGATATTTCTGTGTGTTAAGATGTCATGGCTGCTTTATGTCTACTTATACTGCCTCATACTTAATTTCCTGCATATATTCATGCATTTATTTAAATAATGTATCTTTTTTTTTTTTTTTTTTGAGACAAGGTTTCTCTGTGTAGCCCTGGCTGGCCTGGAACTCTCTGTAGACCAGGCTGGCCTTGAACTCAGAGATCCACCTGCCTCTGCTTCCTGAGGGCTGAAATTAAAGGCATGTGCCATTACTGCCTGGTTTATTAAATGTGCCTTAAACATACTTTATTGTGTGCTGACTGGACTATATGGTAGGTGATAGAAAACGGGAACTGTAGAGGTCCCTTCCCTGAAGGACTTCACAGTGTGTAAATTGGAAATAGACACAAATAAACAAGTCCCAAGTAATGGCCTAGTTTAAACGTCTTAAAGATTCTTTGATCCCACAGGAGAAGAGGATGTTGAGTTCAGTCACAGCCAGCCTGGGAAACAGAAAATGAACCTGTCTTTAAAAACACACACAAACAAAACACAAATAATAAAAGCAGTCACGGACGGTCATAAATGAAGCTCCAGTGGGAACAGAAGAAGTCTGTTTATAGGATGCAGGGAGAGGAGTCGCTTCTCTGAAGGAGTTACACTGACTTGCAAGATGTTGGGTTTATCACCTTAAGAAGTCAAACATGATGGGCTGGTGAGGTGGCTCAGAGAATAGTGGCATTTTACTGGCCAGCCGGACAACCCGAGTTCAGTCCCCAGAACTCACAGGGTAGAGGGTGAGAAGTGAGTCCCAAGGGTTGCCCTCTGACCTCCACGTACACACATACACACACACAGAGTGTGAGAGAGAGAGATACACATACATAGACACGTGTGTACACACAGACACAGACAGTAAGTAAATAAATAAAATTTACAAAAAAAGAAACCATACAATCAGCTCTCCTCTGCTTCTGTGTACCAGCTCCATGGACCGATCTTCCTCCCCCTCCATCACTGTATCCCCTGGACTACGTGCCAAAATAAACCTCTCTTTCTTTAAACAGAGAAAATTAAAAAAAAATAATAATAAATCAATGTGATACGGATTTTAAAGATGGGATGTAGGATCAGAATTTGCAAATAACCTTGCACTGATAAGGCCGTGTGTGTGTGTGTGTGTGTGTGTGTGTGTGTGTGTGTGTGTGTGTGTGTTAGAGGATTGCCTTTGGGAGGTGGTTCATTTCTTCTACCATACGGGTACCAGGGATCGAACCCAGGTCACTTGGGCTTGGCAGCAAGCCTTTTTACCCACTTGCTGACCCCTCATTATTTGCTTTTAAAACCACTGTATTATTTTTGTTTTCTGAAAAGCAGAATTGGTTTGCTGTTTATTTCTTCCTAGTTGCTATGTGACCGTGGCAATTTGCTCAGCGACCAAAGACCGGAAGAGTTCCTTAAACCTTTGGGTCTCAGTGTCTTCTGAGAGTGAGATGGTCATACTGTGGTGCATACACGTTTGCTTTAAGAAAAAAAAATGTCATCAGGACTTACACTTGTGAAAAGGCATGAGGCCCTGGGTTTGATCTTTAGCTATGCATTCATGTGTACACACATAGAGAGAGAGGGAGACACATACATAGACACACAGACATACACATACATATACACACATATACAGACAGACACACACACAGACATACAGACATATACATAGACACACAGAGACACACACACACACACATGTATATATACATACACACATATGCACATACACACATATACAGACACACATTTGCATACACGCATACAGACATATACAGACACACGCAGACATACACACACAGACATACACATATATAGACACATGTATATGCTCAGAGATACATACACAGACATACACACACATGTACACACAAACACACATATACAGACACACACATACCACACACACAAATAGTGATAGTGACACTAGAGTCCCGACCTATAGTGTTTTATGTTCATATTTTATGATTTTTTTCAGAATTACCAATGACGGAGGTCAGTGTGACAATTCACACGTACAAAGGAGTTGATTCCAAAAAAAAAAAAAAAAAAATCACAGCGATTCCTATGGACTGACTTTTTTTTTTTTTTTTGTAAGCACTTTGCACAGACCACCTCAGTGGAAGCTGGTAATGCTGTGAGGTATATTTAAATCTAATTCTTAATTTACAGATGCGGATTATGTGTAAAATGACCCCGGGCCTGTTGTTAACCTTCCCGAGCCTTAAATTAGCCACAGGGCAGAGCCAGAGCCCCACAAATCCAGAACCTGAAGTCATCCCATGTGCACACATATATTTAGAACACCAGACGTCTTTATTTCACTGAGAAATTGACAAAAAGCCATGCCGAGCTTAGGGGGATCTCTAGAACTGTCTAAACAGCTGTGGTTCTCATCCCCTGAGTTTGCCCATGACCCGGGTTGATGGTGCATCTAAACTGCTTTCTCTGGGTCTGTGTCTTGGGTAGGGGCTCTTTTCTGCCCGAAGGATTCACTTGGTAGCCGTGTTGACTAGTAAGTATGTGTGTGGAGGGAGCTCTGTCACAACTAGGAGCAGTTTGACAAGCCAATCCCTGGCTGGCCTCTGCTTTCCATTTTGCTCATCACTGGCCTTGAAATAAGGTATCTCTTGGTACTGGCATCAAATGCTCCAGAGCCAGTGAGCTCCAGATCGTAACGGACTTGGAGCCTCGGCTGTGACGCATTGGTCTCCGCCTTGCTCGCCCCACCTACAAAGCCTCCTGTCTTCTTTCCCACTCTGGTTCTCTCCATCCTTCTGTCACAGACTGGAAGTGTCCACCGATGTCAAGTGTAGAGGAAGACATGCGGCATTGATGTTCTAGGGCCGCCCTAGGGATACTTCCTGAAGAAGATAGGGCCCCTCACCGGGTTGTTGAGCAGGCTGCCCGTCTGGATTTATCGCAACTCCGGGGCCTATTTTTGATTCAGATAGCTTGGCAACTCTCACGCGGGCACGATGCCACCCAGGGTGCCAGTCAACGGGCCATCTAGCCATATCAAGTGCGGCTGTTCGGGGCAGGAATCCTAGCCAGGAATTTCTAAACTGCTGTCTGTGCGCGGTTCGATGTATTTTGGCTTGGGGAGGACTTCCAAAAATAAAACACTAGATACTGTGGCCATTTGTTTGGACTTGGTAGAAGTGTTATTAGTCATCGGAGGTAAGAAAAGGACGGTGGAGACATCAGCAGGAAATGAAGTCTAATTAATCATTCTGACGGGCAGAGGGGGAAATGAGCCAACTCTTCCCAGAACAACTGGAGGGGGGTTAGGATTAATGGCTAAAACAACACTTGGTATTACCAAATTGTATTTATTTCTTCGGAAACTGAAAACAAATCACAGACGAAAGTAAGATAAATAAACAACACAGGAATCTGAGGAGTGAGCACATATCTTTTTAGAATTTAGTTGTGAGGGACTCAAACTGAAGGTGTTTGTTTCCATCTTTAGAATTTATTTCCCCTATATGAGAGAGAGAGAGACAGAGACAGAGGCAGAGATAGGGAGAAAGAGAGACAGAGACACAGAGAGACAGAGACTGAACCTATGGCCTCTTGCATGTTAGGCAAATGCTCTACCACTGAGCTGTATACCCAGCCCTCTTCCCACTTTTTATTTTGAGACAATGTCTCACTAAGTTGCCCAGACTGATCTTAAATTTAGGATCCTCCTGCCTCAGCCCACTGAGTAGCTGGGACGTACAGGCCTGTGCTACCAAACCAGCTCATTCATGGCCCCTAATAAAGGATTCAGTGCATTGCACTAAGCCCAAGGCTTCCACGGCCTTTTGGGTTACTAAGGTCTCTCACTTTAGTGCTAGCGTCTGCTTTTTGTTTAAAACATCAGCTTTTGATCCAACCAAATTAGAGTTAATCTCTGCCTTCCCACTGAAAACACTGTTTCCCTCTGTTCCTGTTTGTGTATATATTATAGGAGGTCAATAATAATATAATTTCACAAGAATGCAATGAAGAATAAATGAGAAATTTAGCCAAGAGGCCAAGCTTAAAGGCACATGGCTGTAATCGCAGCTACTCTGGAGACGGAGGCAGGAGGATCATAGAGTCACAGCCTGCCAGAACTACAAAGTAAGTTCAAGGTTACACTGAGAAACTCGGTGAGACTTCATCTCAAAACACAATGGTTTTTTTTGTTTTGTTTTTTTAAGGACTGAGAATATACTTCAGTGGTTGGATGCTTGCCTTCTAAGGGTCATAAGGACCTCCTTTCATCCCTGAGGAAGGAGGGCAAGTGCTAAGATCAATCCACGGGAGTCTATTTAATGGGTAATTAATTAAGATATAAATTGAGAAAATACACTCAATACAGAATGGAGTAAACAGCTGAAGTCATCCTCTGTTCTGACCTTAGTGAATCCACCTGGCTGGTTCTATCAGACCAGGAAGCAGGCAGCAGGGAGAAGGGACTTGTGACCCTTCCCCCTTACCTTTTAAGAGGTCACAACAGCAGGAAAGTACCGCCTCCTTCGGGCCCTATAGCCCAAGGTCATGGGAAGAACAAATACCACAACAGACAGGAAGGCAGGTGGGAGGGAAGGAAAGAGAAGAGGAAAAAGGAAAATGAAAGGAGTCAAAAGTTTCCCTAGCATTAGTAAGTTCTCAATAAACACTACTATCAAGTTAATCCACTATATTCATTATTGTGGGATGTTTGTACACTGTGTGAGGGTATATTTCTGTGATTGGTTTAATAAAAAGCTAAACGGCCAATAGCTATGTAGGAAGTGTAGGCAGAACTTCCGGGCAGAGAGAGGAAGTAGGAGGAGGAATCTAGGTACATGAGAGAGACGTCGAGGAAGCAGGATGGATGGTAAGTGACGGGAGGTAGAATAAATAGAAATGGGTTAGTTTAACCTATAAGAGCTAATTAAAGACAAGCCTAAGCTAAGGCCAAGCTTTCATAATTCATAAGTCTCCATGTCATTATTTGTGAGCTGGTGGCCCAAAGAAAAATCCGACCACAACTGATGACTTGCATAGTCTAGAAGTTTATTTGTTTGCCTAGCCTAAATGTATCTTTGACTTTTTATGCCTGTTCTTCCCCCTGGTCTGCAAGTGGTGTTATGAACTTCATTCCTATAAGCTTGTAGGAGGCAATTGTTCCCATTTAGGACTTTTGAGATACTGACCATGCAAAAAAAAATACCAGCAAACAAAGAGATATAGAATCCAATGAGCTATACCGACAGCTCTTGGTCAGCACTGCAAGTCCATCCCTTAGTCAGTTTACGGCGCTTTGGGGCAGTTTACGTGTCTTCTGTCTATACTATGCTGAGAATGCCATGTACCAGTGCGTGTGTGTACATCCCTTCCCAGCCATTATCACTGAAGCCCTTTCAGAGGCTTGACAACAGCCAAGAGACTTGAAAGCAGATATCCCTCTAGTGGTCTCCGAAAGTCATTACCCTCAGAAATTAGTTGATACTGCACTTCCGGATTTCATCCCAAAGAGCCAATTATTAAACACTTATCAGTGTGCAACTGTCCCAGGGTAGTTTAAATATCCAAGGTGACGTATGCAAACATTTACCATTAACTTCAATGGATGCTTTGAAATATGACCTCTTTACATACATTCAGCCAGCCGAGATGTAGTCACCATTTTTTTTTTAGCATCAATCTGCTTCATTTGTTTATATATCTGCATCCTTATGCAGTTAACTGGATTTCTGCTCCCAGACCACTTTAAAATTGTTGTTGTTGATACAGAGTCTCTCTATGTGGCACAGACAGGTCTTCGATTCTAGATCCTCAGTTCCTGAGTGCTGGGATTATAGGCATACACAACTGTGCCCAGCTCTCCAAATTCATAAAGGACTATTCTATTCACAGTCCAGACCTACATCTGTCTTAATTGTATTAAGGATCTAGTGAATATTTGTTAACAGAATAGAGCCGCGCGGTGGTGGCTCACGCCTTTAATCCCAGCACTCGGGAGGCAGAAGCAGGCAGATATCTGTGAGTTCGAGGCCAGCCTGGTCTACAAAGTGAGTTCCAGGAAAGGCACAAAGCTGCATAGAGAGAGAGACCTTGCCTCAAAAAAAAAACCAAAACCAAAACAAACAAACAAAAAAACCAGAATAGAGTATACTCTTGATTTTATTCCTACTAATTCACACTCACCAGAAGTGGAGTTTGTTAAAAGACAAAATTACAACAAATTTAGCTTAAAGATCTCTGGGCTTCATCTGTGATTCCAGACTTGGGTAGTCCTCAGAACCAGAATAGGTTCAGAGAGCTCTGCGCCTGAAAAAAAAAAATGCTGAATACGTTTCCAGATAAGAGCAGGAACAAGATACATAAAATAGAGCAGTATGAAGACATCTGACTGGCTACCACTCCCTGTTTGAATGCAGTTCGAGCAATGGCTGCCTACAGATGCCAACAGCTGCCAACAGCTGCATGAAGCATGGCTGTTGTGATGGGGTTATGTGCAGCTGTTCGTTTTTTTACTACTTTATGTTATTTTAACTTTTTCCTTTGTTAAAATGGTATATATGCCCTGCTTCTAAATATTTATTTTTTCACCTTTTCCCCCCTGTCAACTATAAAGCCTCTGAAATAAAAACTGTTTGCTGGATCTGGAGAGATGGCTCAGCAGTGAAGAGCACTTGCTGCTCTTGAAGAGGACCCAAGTTGGTTCCCAGCAGCCACACAGGGCAGCTTGCAACCAACTACTGTGGCTCTGTCTGCCTGGGATCCAACACTCTCTCCTGGCCTCTGTGATGGGCACTTCACTCATATCACATTTGTGTACACACACACACACACACACACACACACACACACACACTCGTGCACACAATTAAAAATAAAATAAATCTTTTAAAAATCTGCTTGCCTTTCCTGCTCTTACTCTGTATTTTATTAGTTTAATTCACAAGCTCTCTAGCACTGACCTTAGGGAGCAGAGAAAAAAAAAATTCCCCTCTCATTAATGTATTGTGAGTTGTGAACATTCTATGCAAGCGTCTGAGAATTTTCAATACACATAAATTTATCTTAGTGCCTATGAACATTTATCTGAGAAGATAAGTCAAAATAAAATCATTATTGAAGAATCCCAAAGTGTGCAAAGGAAGAAATCCAGACAAAAGCTCTTTGGAAGAATTTACTTCTTTAATTTTCTTTAAGTAAAAATTGTGTGCTCTGATTCCATGATCTGGTGTATCTAGAACTCCTTCTCTCCTCAACAGCTGGCCAAGGTCAAAACAAATACATGAAACTGAACAAATCATTCGCACTATGCTCTTCTATCTGACTTTCTAAATCATGTGAAATCCTGCTAACCAGAATCTTTTCTCTCTACTCTTATTATGCAGCCCACAAGCCCTGCTCCGGCTAAGTCGGATCCTAGCATCCCAAACATGCCCGGATTCTGCCATACTCTTCATTGTAGTGATATATTGTGTACCCTAATAAACTTGCCTGGGGATTGGAGGACAGAGCCAGCCACTAGATTAGACATAGAGGCCAGACAGCGGTGGCACACACCCTTAATCCTATCACTCCGGGAGGCAGAGATCCACCCTGTGAGTTCAAGGCCACACTGGAAACAGAGCCAGGCAGTGGTGGCACACACCTTTAATCCCAGTACTTGGAAGCACACACACCTTTAATCCCAGAAAGTGACATGGCTGGACCGAGAAAGGTATATAAGGCGTGAGGAAACAGGAACTAAAGCAGTTCAGCTGAGACCCTTTCAGGTGAGGACTCAGAGGCTTTCAGTCTGAGGATTCGTGGAAACGGGATCAGTTGAGGAGTTGGTGAGGTGAGGTTGGCTGTAGCTTGCTCTGCTTCTCTGATCTTTCAGTTTTCACCCCAATATCTGGCTCCGGGTTTTTTTTATTTTTTATTAAAAGACCATCTAAGCCAGGCGGTGGTGGTGGTTGGTGGTGGTGGCGGCGGCGGCGGCGGCGGCAGTGCACGCCTTTAATCCCAGCACTGGGAGGCAGAGCCAGGCGGATCTCTGTGACTTCAAGGCCAGCCTGCACTATGTTCCAGGACAGGATCCAAAGCTACACAGAGAAAAAAAAAAAAAAAAAGACCATCTAAGATTTGAACAACCCTTCACTTTATCCTTTGCTTACTGAAGATGCCATTCATTCTCTTCCCTTTCCCATGCTACAAATATAATGGCCATCGTTTCAATCCAGATCAGTCTTTTGGTTTTCAACACCGCTGCGTCTTCTCAAACTGTCAGGAACTGCCCTTGATTTCCTCGACATTTTAATTCCCGAAGTCCCGATTGGTGACATTCTTTATTAGTAAAGCGAGTGAAGAGTCAATCGATGTGGACTTATTTATTTATTTATTTATTTATTTATTTATTTATTTATTTATTTATTTATTTAATTTTTTGGTTTTTCGAGACAGGGTTTCTCTGTGTAGCTTTTCGCCTTTCCTGGAACTCACTTGGTAGCCCAGGCTGGTCTCGAACTCACAGAGATCCACCTGGCTCTGCCTCCTGAGTGCTGGGATTAAAGGCGTGCGCCGCCGCCGCCGCCGCCGCCGCCGCCGCCGCCACCACCACCCACCACCACCTGGCTGGGGAGTTGGCTCAGAGGTTGAGAGCACTGATTGATCTTCCAGAGGTCCTCAGTTTAATTCCCAGCACCCACGTGGTGGCTCACAACCATCCATGATGTGGACTTATTTATGACCCCACAAGGAAGACGTAGTCACTGAGGATTTCAGTTACCTGCTAACTGAAATACCAATGCTAACGTTCTTCATGCTATACCCATACACATGGCAGACTTTCGGCTCTCTAGTGGGTGATGCCTAGAATAATGCTTTCTCCCTCCTCAACTTGTTTTTCCTTTTTACATTTTTACACTATGCTTGAGAGGACAGCTGCAGTCCAGAAGTTCAAGATTTCAGAAGTTCCTGGCTTTCACAGACAACAAAATATGTCACATAAACTTAACACACAGTTGCTAAAACCTGATGACAGGACAAGAAGCAGGGTGTGTTCCCACCAAGGTGAAGGGTGCTGCCTGCTTAGAAAGAATGTGTTACAGGAAAAACAAATCTAAGAAGAAAGTGGGTAAGCCGATTTGTAATCACATGTCTGTTTAGTTGTCTCTATTTATAAATAACTAGATATGTGTTAATTCAGAAAGCTTTTGAAATTGAGGATTGTCTCGATTTTAGCTTGAATGAATAAAAGAATATCTCTGTAGTAAAAATAAAAGAACTGAAATTTCAGGTTTTTTTCTATACAATTTCTCAGAATAGTTGGGTGGAAGTGTCAGAACCAATTAATGTCACCAGCTTGCATTTAGAGTTGGTCTGTCCTCTTCTTTCTAGAGAACTTATTTTTCAGGTTTTGAAGGTTCTTTTCATTTTAGGCCATGTGATCATCTTCTATTTATAAGTCATCTTCTACTTGTCAATCGACAGAGCCAGAAGGAAGTGCTGGAATTAAGATTAAAAAAAAAAAAACAGAGGATGTTCTCTGGAGCTGACCTTTTCTTTCTCTTGCTCTTCTTTCTCTACTAAGCCACAAGCTAATCCTCCCAGAAGTGATGTGAAAGCATGGCTTGTAGTGTGATGATGAATGCAGGAGAAAATAAACATGTAAAGGGACAGTGAAGGTGGCCCTTGAACGCCTCATTCACTCTTCCATGTATTATGTATTCCCTTCTCTCTTCCATGTATTATGCATTGCACACAGCTTCATGAATCAAGACACGGATCATGTTCCTGAAAGTTTTGTGCAAGCCCAAAACACGGTTTTTGGAAGAATTTGCAGGAGACAGGGAAGGTAGTCTAATCAAACTGTGACAGGCTTGTGACATGCAAATTTTTTCATAGCAAAATAAAAGGGTATGTTTAGTTGGTGATCCTCCCGGTATTTATGGAACAAGAGGAGGATTAACCACTTGCAGTTTGCAGGATTTAATTATTCTGCCTGGTCTGATTAGCAAATCACGAGCATTGTCTGGCACAGCAGTTTCTAAGTGGTCTCAGGGGAGATGTCCAGTGACAGGTAACAACCACGGATTCTTTGTCACTCCTGCTAAAGTTGCCATCCCCAAAAGCTCTTATTTGTATTTTTTGCTTTGTTCTACAATAGATTGGATCAAATTTCCCAAGCAAGTCGATTATTCTAAGCATATAAGAGAAATAATGAAAGCCTAATGCTTGCATGTTCTTCCTCTGTGGCATCCCTCTTAATTTTGTTTTTCTACTTTCACTTTTGAAAAAAGAAAATCAGTTTCTCTCTCTCATGTTTCTCTCTCTTATGAATTTCTTGCGGTGCCTTCAATTCTGGTTTCTACCAATTCTTGACTAATTTCTCATGAGTCTCCTCTGGCCCACTTAGGATGCAAATTTGGCTTCTAGTCTGTTTCTGCTCCTTCTATGTAAATTTAGTACAACTTGAAAGCAGGAACTCAAAGTTTGAGATAAAAATCAATTGATGAAAGGGCATGGAAAAAAAGAGCGGGGGGGGGGGGGATGAAGCCATGGCATTTGTCTCTGGAAGAAGACTCTTGGCTACAAATATAATCAGCTAGGTTAAACTTAAGCCAGAGCCCAGTGGTGATGCATGCCTTTAATCCCAGCACTCAGGAGGCAGGTGGATCTCCATGAGTTCGAGGCCAGCCTGGTCTGCAAAGAGAGTTCCAGAACAGCCAAGGCCACACAGAGAAATCCTGTCCTGAAAACAACAACAAATCAACCAAACAAACAAAAAAACCCTCAGACTGGGTCCCTCCAGATTGTACAATCTGCCCTAAGAAACCCTTGCCTCCGATTGGAGTTTCAGAATCAATTTTAGTTTCCTAGAGTCCAGCTTGCTCGCTCTGGTCCTCATGCATAATTTCAAGTTTCATTTCATTTTAAAAGATTTTGCTCAGACAACAATTAATAAGTGGGACCTCTAGAAATTGAGAAGCTTTTGCAGGGCAAACGACACAGTCAGTAAGACAAAAAGACAGCCAACAGAATGGGAAAAGATCTTTACCAACCCCACATCTGACAGAGGATTGATCTCCACAGTATATAAAGAACTCAAGAAAATAGACATCAAAATACTGAACAGTCCAATTAAAAAATGGGCTAAAGAGCTAAACAGAGAATTCACAAAACAAGAATCACAAATGGCTGAAAGACATTTAAAGAAATGCTCAACATCCTTAATCATCAGAGAAATGCAAATCAAAACGACTCTGAGATACCACCTTACACCTGTCAGAATGGCTACGATCAAAAACACCAATGACAGTCAATGTTGGAGAGGATGTGGAGCAAAGGGAACACTCCTCCACTGTTGGTGGGAATGTAAGCTCGTACAACCACTGTGGAAATCAGTATGGCGGTTTCTCAGAAAATTAGGAATCGAACTACCTCAAGACCCAGCCATCCCACTCTTGGGCATATACTCAAGGAATGCTGATTCATACCATAAAGATACATGCTCAGCTATGTTCATAGCAGCACTATTTGTAATAGCCAGAACGTGGAAACAACCTAGATGCCCATCAACGGAAGAATGGATGAAAAAAATGTGGTACATATACACAATGGAGTACTACTCAGCAGAGAAAAACAATGAAAGCATGAAATTTGCAGGCAAATGGATGGAACTAGAAAAAATCATCCTGAGTGAGGTAACCCAAACCCAGAAAGACAGTCATAGTATGTACTCATTCATAAGTGGATTCTAGATATAAAATAAAGAACAATCAGACCACAACCCATAGAACCATGGAGGCTATATATATAGCATGGAGGTCCCTAGGATGACTGTGGCTTATAATAAATTTCGGTTTTACTCAATTATTGAAAGAAAATAGCCAAATGAATGGAAACACATGAACTATGAACCAAAGGCTGAGGGGCCCCCAGCTGGATCAGGCCCTCTGAATAGGTGAGACAGTTGATTGGCTTGATCTGTTTGGGAGGCAACTAGGCAGTGGGACCAAGTCCTGTGCTCATTACATGAGTTGGCTGTTTGAAACCTGGAGCTTATGCAGGGACACTTGGCTCAGTCTGGGAGGAGGGGACTGGACCTGCCTGGACTGAGTCTACCAGGTTGATCGCAGGCCTCGGGGGAGGATTTGCCCTGGAGGAGGTGGGAATGGGGGTGGGCTGGGGGTAAGGGGAGAGGGTGGCAGGGGGGAGAACAGGGGAATCCGTGGTTGATATGCAGAACTGAATGGTATTGTAAAATAAAATAAAAGGGAAAAAAATTTTTACAAGAAGTGATGTTTCCAACCTGTGTCTGAATATATGCCATTCTGGCTTACAATATAAATAAAGACTATGAGAAAAAAAAAGATATTGCTCAGAAACATCATGTTTAAGTATGAATGAGGACGAAATCTGTCTTGAAATATCCTCCTTTTTTTTTTTTGGTTGATTTTCTTTTTAAAAAAAAAAGCAGAAAAATTCATTCTTGTTTTATGTATTATATCTAAAACATATGTATATATGCATATATAACTCAAATATATTATACAACTCAATGGATCTTTAATTCAAAAGTTCAATTTCTGAGACATCTAGATAATAAAACTAAGAATCAAGTTGAACTCTGTAGTTGAATTCCATAAATGGTACTCGTTTTTTAATGATTTATTTGTATGAGTGTTTTGCCTGCATGTATGTATATATGTATACCATGCGTATGCCTGGTGCTCACCAACATATGAAGAAGACATCAGGTGACCGGGAACTGGAGTTACAGATGTTTGTGAGCCACTCTGTGGACTCTGGGAATTGAACCTCTGCAAGAACAGCAAGTGCTTTTAACTGCGGACCCATCTCTCCAGCCCTGTCTTAGTCAGGGTTTCTATTGCTGCAATGAAACACCATGACCAAAAGCCAGCTGGGGAGGAAAGGGTTTATTTCACTCACAGTTCCATATAAGAGTTCTTCAAAGGCAGTGAGAAAGGAAATCAAGCAGGGCAGCAACCTGGAGGCAGGAGCTGATGCAGAGGCCATGGAGGGATGCTGCTTACTGGCTTGCTCCCCATGGCTTGCTCGGCCAGCTTTCTTATTGAACCCAGGACCACCAGCCCAGAGGTGGCATCACCCACAATGGGCTGGGCCCTCCCCCATCGATCACTAAAGAAGAAAACGCCCTATAGTCTTGGCCACAGCCCAATCTTTTGGAGACTTTTTCTCAATTGAACTTCTTCCTCTCTGATGACCCTAGCTTAGGTCAAGTTGACAGAAAACAGTACAAACCCCCAAATAATAATTTCTAATAAGTGGAATATAGAAATACATAGTTTTATATATAGTTTTAAAATATATAATCTTATGAAGGATTATACAAAAGGAATTCTGAACACATAAACAACTAACTGATGAATCTATCTATTTCTGGGTACCTTTGAATCTTTGGTCTGTTGATGAGATTTCAGTTTCAGTTGTACTGGGGTTTTAATTTATTATTTTAGTACTCTTTGACCCTATCAATAGGATCATAAATTCTGTTTGGATTTGTTCTCACTTCCTAATATTTCTCCATACCTCTTTTGTTTTTGTCTGATCAGCCAAACCAAACCAACAAACAAAAACTGCAATTTAAGCTGACTTGTGATGTTCTACACTCATAAGCAAGATGTGTTTAAGAACAGGGCTCCTGGAGCTGGAGAGATGGCTCAGTAGTTAAGGGCACTGACTACTCTTCCAGAGGACCCGGGTTCAAATGCTAGCACCCACATGACAGCTCACACCTGTCTGTAACTCCAATTTCAGGGGACCTGATACCCATGGCAAAATACCAATACACATAAAAAAAAAAAAAGAAAAGAAAAAACATAAGAACAGGGTCCCTTCAAAAATCATCCCTTTAGCTACCTTGCCCCCCACTTCTGTTGCCTCCCACCCCCCTCCTTGTTTGGTTTAATGTCATGTCAAGTGTCCTCATGGTTTAAAATGAGTAGGTTAGGACAGAAAATGGAGACACTTTAAGGAAAATTTTTTTAAAAGGGCTTCTAAGAATAATTTTTCAAATCATGGTGTAGTTCTCTTAAAAATCATCACATTAAAGATTTCTTTCGCAGTATGGACTACATACCTCATGGGCACTAATAGAAATGTCCCCTGCCTAATGAACAGCTGTTATTATCGGTTAAGCTGATTGGAATGGAGAACTATGGCCAGCTGCAGAATGCATTCAGGAGCAGTCAGAGAAACTGGCAGCTGCTATCCCAAGTCTATAAATATTTTTAATTAAAATTTGCCTCCTGGTTCTCAATTTGTGTAATAGCGAGGAATTCTAGTTGGTAACTTTAGGGGTAAAAGGATACCTTTCTCTTCAAGAAAAGCCTCTTCACTCTTCCATTAACAATGACTATTAGCAAGAATGGTGGTGTCCTGCTGCCTGATGGGAAAACAGGCTGCCTAAGGAGACACTTACGTGTACCCAGTAATTTCAGAGCTCCTTTGCTTTCTTTTAATACCTGCATACTTAGACCAGAGTCCCCCTTTTCCATCAGACATTCTTGAGAAAGGTGAAGATAGTGGATGGAATTTTCTTTGAAGTTTCTAGATGAGATGAGCTGGGAAGCACCCACCCCATCACCCACGCACCCTCCGTGCATTTTCTCACTGAAATTCTGCACTTACAGCTCATCAAACTCTATGTGCACTCTGACAGTTCCCTTTCATCTCATCAACCATTTGTTCTAGTGGTCTCTGCAGTTGAGTTGCCAGCCTCTTCTCTGCAAGTTCTCCTTAGGCACGCTCAAATTCTTTTTATGGTTTTATAATCATCATGCAAATGTACCCCTGTACAGCTCTGCCTCTCACCTGAGCACCAGATTCATCTGGATTGCCCTAGGCGCTTAGTGCTCTTTAGGGTCCACATAACCTGCTTCTCCAGTCTTGCTAATCTCAGTTAATGGCTCCTACATCCTCATTACTGAACAGTTACCTGAGACTTCTTTTCCTCCCTCATCTTCTTGACTAAATCCTATTACTTTCCAAGTCTTGATGGTTTTACCTCCTAAATATTTCTCAATCCTATCACTTCTACCTTCATCTCAAATCCCTTTCGGAGAGCTGAAAACATGCTTGCCTAGCATCCAGCAATGACCTCCTCGCAGGCATCCCTGTCTCTAGAACCAGCCCTTCAAATGCCCCATCTTCCTAGAATAAAATCTGACCACATTGCTCCTTCAATTAAGACATCATTGGCTTTCTATCTTCTCTAGAATAAAGTTGAAGTTTTCAGTGTGGGCTGTAAGGTTCTGTCTGAGTGGGCTGTGAGATTCAAGCTTCCATGCCAGGAAAGGAGGGTCACGCTCTCCGCCATTTGCTCCTGCTCTGACCACCCAAGAAAGCAGAGGACCCTTCTTCCTCAGCTCTGATCCAGTCACATATGCAGACAAGACCACGCCCTAGGGCTTGTTACCCCAAAGCCATTGGCTGAACAGATCGAATTCCCACAACACTGCATGCTGGGAAAAGATTTCTGAGACATGCTTTACTTACCTGCGCACAGACCAGTAGGCAAGCAGATGAAGTAGTCATCCAGGTATATGCCAGGGCATGCAGGCTGCATGCAGGTGGGCACATGCACACATGTAGACTAGCATATAGGTTATATGGATGTAGGCATATGGACCATATAAACCTATGGATTGAAAACTAGCAAAGACACCCACCTTTACCCCCATGGCCATATTTATAAAGAATCATACAAAATTGATGTATTGCCACAACTAGTGTGAGGAATCTATGTCACAGATTGCAACACTATTTACTTTTGGTCCCCTGGATATACAGTACCAGCCCCTTTGTGCTGACTCATAGTCCTCTGGATCTCCAGCATTACCCATCTTGTCCCACACAGGAGATCCATATCAGTACCATGCTGTCTAAACATAAACTGGCCCCGTACAGTTTTCTGTTCCCTCGAGGGCTGGTTTCTCTTGACACTTCTCACGTTTACAGTTCATGCCTAATGGTAGTGTACTTTAGCAGTGCCTCATCCACTAGCTAGCCTGTGTAAAAATAGCTTGAAGTTGACCTTAAGTGAAATCTTCCAGAGATGCACTCTTCCTATCTCCGGGCATAAGATTCCATGGCTTTTTTATTTTATTTTATAGGTGTGTATGTGTGTTGCATGCAAATATGCATGCCCATATAGACACATGCAGAGGTCAGAGGAGGATGCTGGATGTCTTTCTGTATTGCTTCTATATTAATTTTTGTGATATGGGCTCTCTCACTAAACCCAGAACTCAGCAATTTAACTAAATTGGCTGTCCCAGAATTTGTCTTCACCCAGCAACACTGGAAATACAGGCATAAGCGGCCATGCCTGGATTTTGTATGGATGCTGAGTGTTCAAACTCAGGTCATCTTGTTTCCATAGCAAGTATTCCCACCCACCAAGCCATCCTCATGACCCTTAATCATGCACAGCCATTGTGATATTTACCAAAGAATATTATATCCATTTTTACAAACTCATGTCTGTAATTATGATACTCTTTGAGCAAAAGCCAGGTCTAACTTAAAATCATTTCCCACAATTACCATCACAGGGATAGCTAAATGTTTCATTATGAAAAATCAAAACAAAGAAAGAGTTTTAAATAATAAACTTAGATCAGCATTTTTGGAAGTCTTAACATTAAATAGGCAATTAAAGAACGTTAGAATTTTTTAAAGTACCCATTGGTTTTATTTAATGAGATAAACACTCTACTGAAGGCTGAAAAGGAATTGTGTCTTTTATTTACAGATAATATTCAGTCAAATCTGTTTATGCTTGTGTAGGATAATGGCACACTGGGAGCATCTCTTATTCATTTAATTAATTTCTTTCAGTCTCATGACTGAAGATTTATGCTTCAGATACCTCCATTAGATAATATCTTTCATAATGTATCATTAACGTGTCTGTTGTGGCAGCATAAATAACCTTTCCAACACTTTTATTTGTGAAGAAACTTTGTTTAAGCCTTTCTTCACTGAGGATCCAAGGCTTAGAGGCAAGTCTAAGGGACTGGATGTAGATTTTTAAAAGTCCATGGTAGAGAATCTGCTTGCTTACACAGTTGTCCAAGATGTTTGCCAGCAGAAATACAAAGGATTACATGAAACGTTACTTAGTCCAGTTCTCTGCATTCAAGTCGCAATCGAGCCTGAATCTGTAAAGCATGCCCATTGCTAGCGAGGCGGCCTAGTATGGAGTCTTCTCAACACAATGGGGGTGTGAGCGTTCTCTAAATGAGTGTCAGTAAGGTTAATGTGCCGTGAGGATTTGCCTGATGGAATAATCTACCAAAGACTGTAAAATAAGTGTGCATCGTGTGTGTAGGAGAGAGTAGAAGGAAAAACACAAGGCATGAAGAATCGAATATTAAAAATAAGTACAAAAAGGAGGAGCCAAAGAAAACTTCAAGACATCAAATGGATTTAGCTAACCTGAAGAGTGAGGGGACTGTTATTCCATAACTTTGGGGATTTATGTATTCTGCCTGCTTTGTAGTGAAATCATTCTCTATTGTTTCCTTTTGCAAGTTTCTGGTAAGCTTCCAGACCATCTATGGCAATTAGGGACACCTATTGGGTTCCCATTGCCTAGCAATTTACATTTTCATCCATAACCATAGTTACTTTGTCTTTGTGGGTTAATTATGGTCAAGTATAATCTAAAAGTTCCAAGTGTGGCCTGTTTGCAAAGAACACTTTTGGTTTTTGGAAGATGAACGTGTTGATATAGTGTCAATTTAAAACCCAGGTTCTATTTATGGAATTATCAGAAACACAAAATTAGCTTTTTGAAACTTGGTGAAATTTATTTCTCTCTCTCTCTCTGGCCATTAATCTCTCTGCTAGAGAAATATTAATTTTAATAAATAATTCAGTGGCATAAATTTAATTCTGACACCATTGCTAACTGCCTTGAACAAAACTAGAAAATAAATAAATTCAGGCAATTTGAGTTTTGTTTTTATTTTTCATGACGCAGACAAAACTGTAAACAAAACAAGACCCAGGAGATCTGTGTGGGTGTACAGGGGTGCTAGGGACCTTATGATCTTGAAACAGCTTTTCCATTTGGTATTAAGAAGGTGGAGGCTCAATTCAACTACATTCCTTAGATGTAGGGTCCTTGGGAACTGATTAAATCTGGATAACCATTTGGATGGCACTCCCATGACTGGAGGCTGGAGGCTTAATGGGAAAGAGGAAGGAGACCATACATAGACATGTGCCACCTCAAGGACTCTGCCCTCAGGGAAGCCAGCACCTTGAGCCTGAACCTCCAAAACAGAAACTATTTTCTTTACAAAGTACTCCAGTTATCCTGCCTGGAGTATTTTGTTATAATACTACTGGTCTAAAACAAAGAAATATATGAGGAAACTAAGCCTCCTTAAAGTTCCACATTTACCTAAAATGACATTGTTAAATGTGTTTTTGCAAACTTGAGCTGGCATTTGACATCAGAGTCTTGGTTTCCTATGAAGCAAAGAATCTCACAGGAAATACACATACCTAAATATCTGAGAACTGTTTTCTCCAAAGTAGAAAATATGCCCCATGATAGGCAGCTTCAAGCAGCCTTACCCTTTTTTCATATGTATGTGTGGTATGTGTGCATATGTGTATGTGTGTTTGCACATGGGTGGGCATGCGTGTGTGTGTGTGTGTGTGTGTGTGTGTGTGTGTGTGTGTGTGTGTGTGTGTGTGTCCATGCATGTGGAAGCTGGAAGTTAATGGATGCTGAGTGTCTTTCTCAACTGCTCTCCATCGTATATGTTGAGGCAGAGTCTCTCTCTCTGAACCCAGGGCTCGCCATGTCTGCTAGTTTCACCAGCCAGCTTGCTTGAGGATGGATGCCTGTCTCCTATGAACTGGCATTGCAGACGGGCAGCCATCCCTAACCAGTTCTGGGAGTTCAAACTCCTGTTCTCCCCGAGTGCCTTATCCTCTGAGCAGCTCCCTAGCCTCTAACTTTATACCTTTAAAAATTACTGAGAAGCTTCAGACTCTGCCTCGGAAGGAGACATAGCTTGTACAGCGTTACATACAGTTGCAGGCTTCTCAAAATTAAAAAGATTCTCATCTTCCTGTGCAGACAGGTTGGTGCTGGCAGATTTATTTTTATTTAGTTTGGCTATTCCAATGTTTATTGATCAAACCTCAAACCTAGAAGATAAAGTGGTGCTAAGATGTCTTCATGCCATGTAAGCAAGTATAAGCATGTTCTGACCATTTGTTGTCTGCTGGAAATTTTGATTATGACCTATCTTTATATGGTCAATATTATCATTATTATTATAAATTAATAGTATAGGATTATATTAATCTTTGAGAAATGCTAAATAAAATAAAATAAACATATCAGGTTTGATATAGGTTTTGCAAGCCTGAGACAGTTTTATTCCCCCAGAGCCACTATTAAAGAACTCAGCCCAATAGTGGTGGTGTTCACACCTTTAATTCCAGCACTCAGGAGGCAGAGGCAGAGAGATCTCTGAGTTTGAGGCCAACCTTGTCTACAGAGTGAGTTTCAGGATAGCCAGAGCAACACAGAAAAACCTTGTCTTGAAAAAACAAGCCGGGTGGTGGTGGCGCACGCCTTTAATCCCAGCACTCGGGAGGCAGAGCCAGGCGGATCTCTGTGAGTTCGAGGCCAGCCTGGGCTACCAAGTGAGTTCCAGGAAGAGGCGCAAAGCTACACAGAGAAACCCTGTCACGAAAAACCAAAAAAAAAAAAAAAAAGAAAAGAAAAGAAAAGAAAAAACAAACAAACAAACCTCCCAGGAAAAAAAATGAACTCACTTCATCTGATTTTACTGTGTCTGTTTTAGAGACAACTTTCAACTTCATGGTTTCATGGTATCTGTTAGAGTTCCAGGCATCACAGGCATGTTCTAAACAGGAAAGTTCAGAAAACAGAAACTTCGATTGTAGCTTGTTGGTGAGTGGTAGATTGCACAGCTACCCTTCCCTGAGACAGAAACTTGGAGGTATTTCATGTATCTTCTTCCAGCTTTGGTAACAGAGGAGAGCCATCGAGGGGCACTGAAAGTGTCCTATTACAGCATCTGCTGGAATTCATCTTGGAAGCTATAGAAACCATCAGAATGCTTCTCTGTCTTTGGGCATGTGACCTTTATTTGACAGTACAAGGTCTGAGGGAATTTTGCAAATCTACTTAGTTCTGGTGGAAGATGATAGGGTAGCACCTTGGGGACATAGGCAGCTTACAATGAACCGGAAGAAAGTGCCAGCCACAGTGATTGTAGGAATCGGAAAACAGCCTTGGCTTTGGAAGATGGATGTCTCATGGCCTTGTTATGTTATTTCCAGCAGGGTAAAGATCTTAGAATTCCAGTGTTGATTGTCACTGTTGGTGCTGTGGCCACAATCAGACACAATGGTTGTCTCCACTGACTCTCCAAAAGACCCAAAACTGTTCTCACAGGAAAGACATTGAATTTGCTATGGGGAGGAGGAGGATACTATGATTTGGATATAAAATGTCTCCCATAGGCTCATGGGCTGAACATTAAATTTATTTATTTTATGTTTATGAATATTCTATCTGCATGTAAGATTGTATCAGAAGAGGGCGTTGGGTCCCACTATGACTGGTTATGAATCACGATGCGGTTGCTGGGAATTGAACTCAGGACCTCTGGAAGAGCAGCCAGAAAGAGCAGCCAGTGCTCTTAACCACTGAGCCCTCTCACCAGCCCGGATCCTAGTCTTTTTATGTTGCATTCATTAGCAACAAAGTTAAACATGTTTCTATAATGAAAAAAGAAGTCACCCTATAATTTGTGGAAAGTGTATCCTGAAAGGGTGAGAACTTTTTTAACAGGTGGGTCCTAGCTGGAGGCTGCCAGGGTGTGTGTGTCTTTGGGGGTGCTATGTCTAACTCTGACCTTTTCCTGGGTTTCTTTTGCTCTGCTTTCTCTCTACCCTGAGGCCCGCAGCTCTGCTCTGCCATTCCTTCACCACGCTGAATTACTGAGACCTCTGAAACCCTGAGCCAAAACATGTAATTCCTACCGGAAGCTTGTCTTTGTCAGCTGTGTGGTTACAAGGGTGCAAAAGTAGTAACATGAGACGTTTGAGTAGGATCCCATTACCGTGGCCCTGGAAAGACCCTGCCGGTTCACCTCCAGGCGTCTAGCTGTGTGTGTGAAAACTAAAGCCTAGGAAATCAAATCATTCATCTCAGCAGATCACGATGAAAGTCCTTGGCTGCGCTCTCTCTCTCTCTCTCTCTCTCTCTCTCTCTCTCTCTCTCTCTCTCTCTCTCTCTCTCTCTCTCTCTCTCTCTCTCTCTCCCTCTCCCTCTTCCATTTGGAAGAAGTAGGAGCACACTGACATGCATTTCTGTTGCATGATGTGCTTCCCCACGTGGAGCACTGAACTCAATAGTAAACGTGCGCCATTTTGCTTAGGTTAGGTTCGTATCTGCCCCTTCTTCCCAACATGCTCATGTGTGGGTAGGAACTGTGTCAGTCTCGTTAGAGCCTGCTGCCCTTTGGGTGATGAAGTTGTCATAGATACATTTTCACAGTAGGAATCAAGGACAGAATCTATGGTTCAGAATATACTTAACCGGGCCCGGTTAAACCCAGTGTGGGCCTCAGAGCGAAAACAAAAAACAGGGAGATGAAATCAGGGCAGAGACTTTGGGAAGAAGTGGGAGGCTGGTGGTAGTGAGAGGCAGATAAGAGAGGGCAGAGAGGCAAGTGTGACAAGAATGTATTGTACATGTGTGTGAAATTGTCAACAAATAAATAATAATAATTAATTCTCAAAAAAACTTTATTAAAAAATGTAAATGCTGACAGACACCAAGTTGAGATTATAGTTGTCCCTCAAGTGACCAGTGTGTCATTTAGGTTACCATCAGAAGCTGTGTAAAGAGCCAACACCACTAGACACGGGTAGAGTCTCCCACTCGCTCCATCACTGACTTTCTCATTGTCTACTTTCGCCATCCTTCAGGAGCGCACAAGCCCATCCTGTTGGTGAATCTATGAGAGAAAGAGAGAGAGAGAGAGAGAGAGAGAGAGAGAGAGAGAGAGAGAGAGAGAGAGAGAGAGAGAGACTTCCAGCACAATGTTCCATTATCAGGGGAGACATTGGTTATCTGGGAACGATATAAAGTCAGGGACCTCAGGTAGGAACTGAACCAGACAGATGTTTGAAGCATGAATCTTAGAGTCTTGTTAATTAAATCAAACCTAAGGCCAGTTACTGGGGTGAATGCTGGAAGATCAGAGAAGCAGAACAGGCCACAGCCACCTCACCTTGCCAATTCCTCAGCTGATCCTGTTTCCTCAGACTGGATGCCTCTGAATCCTCATCCAGAATGAATCTCAGCTGAACTGTGCTGCTCAAAAGCCTGAAAGCTTAACCAGCCAAATGCTTCTAGTTTCTGGTCTTCACGCCTTATATATCTTTCTCTTTCTACCATCACTCCCTGGGATTAAAGGCTCACTTTCTGGGATTAAAAGCGAGAGTCACCATGCTTGGCTGTATCCTTGAACAGATGGATTTCTGCCTCTGGAATGCTAGGATTAAAGGCGTGTGCTACCACTGCCTATCCTCATGTTTAATATTGTGGCTGTTCTGTCTCTGACCCCAGATAAGTTTATTAGGGTGCACAATATTTTGGGGAACACAATACCACCACAGATGTTCTAACTGGAGAGCTAGAAAAAGGAAGCCAGTGCCTGTTGAGATCATCCCTGAGGAGTCCTCACTGAGCTGGCTGGCTGGTGTGGAATGTGTAGCTAGTTTGTTTGTATTTTTTCCATACCCAGACCTTAGCCAGCTGGAGTCCACTGAGGTTAAAAAAGGTTAATCTCATTTTCCCCCCAACTATCTTTGGACTCTGCTCTCTGCATTATATGTCCAATGCCTTACTTTCGGGGTGCCGTTTCAATGATTACAGAATTAATTTTCTAATTGCATCCCTAATCGAGATGTTGCTTAAGATCCAGGGGCCGCAGACTCCATAGACTGCCTGGTAAGAAAAGACTGTGAGGAGCTGGACCCACACCAGGCAGTAGCTGGCTACCCAAGGTAAGAACGTGCTCTAAAGAGAGGAGTCATTTGTTGCTATTCCTAAGTCTAATTGAAAACCCTATGCTCAGTGCAGGCTGAGAAACCAGTTAGTGGTGATCTTGAAACATCAGTTAAGGTCTCCTTACACATAAGGGCTCCCTCTAGTGGTGATAAAGAGATACTGAAATCCTTCCTTTCACAGGCTAGCATTCCTGTCAGAGGTAGACTTGTGAACTTTGAACATCGTGGTTTTGTTTTCTTTTAAATTAGGGCCTAGATAGGTGGAACTTGACCTTAAGGTGATTGCCTTAATGTTCATATTGCCTCGGTATCATTCATTTCAGACCACCAGTCAAGCTCAGCAGCTGTGTGTTCCCATCAAGTAAAGTTTATATTCTAAAAAAAAATCATAATATCTCATTGAATACCTGTTGAAATAAACACCAATAATTTCTCATTTCTTAGTCCACAAACATGTCATAAACTCAAATAATGACACAATCTACCCCTTTGTGAGTTTTTTCTTTCCACAGTATTACCTTTCATTGAATCTGGCTTTTCAAAATTTCTACTAGTTTTGTTTCAGGTCAGAGCTCACCATGTACCTCCTAGATAGCATGGGGTTTTTCGATGAGTTTTCCATAACAGAATTGCAAGATGGGCAATTCCATCCATATAATCATGTATATATCTATGTAATATTGGACAATACATCCATAGGTTGTAAAAATAAGTCAAGATTTGTGGTCTTTGTCAGCCCCCCCTGCCCCATACCCTTAAAGAACTTCAACCCTTCTATTGGCGCATTCAAACCGTTAAGTATAAAAAACGGTGAGTCCTGGCGAATTGTAATAGATATTCAGTTATCATCAGTGAATGCTGGCCAAACATGAGATTTATTTTAGAAAGAAAAAGTAGAGTTTGAAGTCACTATTGAAATGCAAGTACATTCAAACTGCATCTTAACCATTGTGATCATCACATTCCCAGATTTATCTGAAAGCAAATAGCTTTTGTGATGGGAGAACTACATTTTATTGATCTCTGTTAGATCCAGGCATGTTTCCTAGATGCTCGTGTCTGTACACCACACACACACACACACACACACACACACACACGAGAGAGAGAGAGAGAGAGAGAGAGAGAGAGAGAGAGAGAGAGAGAGAGAGAGAGAGAGAGAGAGAAGAAGGAAGGAAGGACAGAGACAGACTGAGAGACAGAAAGGGAGGTGAGGGGGGAACACCATGTTTGGTTGTTATTTGCTTTCTCATGGTTCATGCTTTAGAAACTTGGTCTCAGTAAGGAAATGTTGAAAGGTTCCACCCCCTTTTAAGGGGTGGGGCTTCATGGAAGGTGATTAGGTCATTGGAGGTGCTACCTTCAGAAGGGATTGATGTAGCAAGTGTTTCATTTTACTATAATCAAACACGTAAAATACCATTGTCCTGTTTTAGGAAAGTAGAAAAGTTAAGTAACTTGCCAAGGTCACATTGCTGCTCAGCTGCATAGCTGGGTTCAACTGCATATATTTGTCAATTAGCCCAATATTTGCTCATGCAGCAAATGTTTACTAAGCCTGTACCAAGGACATGACACTGAGAAGATGAGGGAATGGGGGAAAGGCAACAGAATTGACTCTTTCAGAGTCATTCATAACTTTAAAAGACTATGGGAAGAGCTGGGTACCACATTGCACGCCTATAATCCTTTCACTTGGGAGGCTGAGGCAAGAGTATCTGGAGGTCAGCCAAAACAAACAAACAACCCAAAAAACCCACCAAGCAACAACAACAAAACAAACACAAACAATAAGAACACACAGCCCCTCACCCCACCATTATGAAAGGAGCACAACAGAATACTTATTGGGTGGGAACCATTTTATTTATAAAACACGAGTGTAGTTTTGGTTTTGTTTTGATTTTTTTTTTGAGACAAGAGTCTTGCTAAATTGCTTATGATGGCTCCACACTCCTGGTTTTAAACTTGTGGATAAAAGGGCTGGAGAGATGGCTCAGTGATTAGAAGCACTGGCTATTCTTCTAGAGGCCCTGAGATCAAATCCCAGCAACACAACTATCTGTAATGAGATCCGGTGCCCTCTTCTGGCTTGCAGGGATACATGCAGACAGAATACTGTATACATAATACATAAATCTTCTAAATAACTAAATAAATGCAATTTTAAAAAAAAAAACAGGATAAAAGCCATCCTTTTGCCTTACTCTCCAAAGTAGCTTATTGTAGATATAAACCACTGGGTCTAGATTCTCCTAGAATCTTATCATACCCTTGGTTCAGAGGAAATGAGAATATATAGCCACCTAGAAACTTACACTGTGACTGTAAAGTATCTAGTTCCCTCTACAAATTTACATGTGACTTTAAAGTATTTAGTTCCCTCTAGAAATTTATTTTGTGACTGTAAAGTTTCTGGTTCCCTCTAGAAATGTCATGTGACTGTAAAGTATCTAGTTTCTGATCTCTCCTATCTTAGGCTTACTTCCTTTCAGCACAGTAGGGACCCTCTCTCTCAGAAACCACCCTAATAGATGATTAGCCCAACATTTTGCGCACTCTTCCAATACTGTCACATCCCATCTTTATTTCCCAAAACTGATAAAGTGGGGGAAAAAATCCACACCTTGTCAAGTCAATTTCATTATTTGTAAAGCTGGGCTGCTAGACACATTATGGGAAGACACAGCTCACATCATGACTTGTGAGTGTATAATGGAAGTATAGAGAAACCCAGATGTAGTTGTTGGAATGAGAATGGCCCCACAGACTCCCCAGGGTGGTACTATGTGAAAGCATTAGGAGGTGTGCTCTTGGTGGGGGAAGTGTGTCACTGGGGTGGGCTTTGAGATTTCAGAAGCCCAAGCCAGGCCCAGTGTCTCCCTCTCTTCCTGCTGCCTGCCGATCTGGATGGAGAATTCCCCTTAAGCCAGCCCCAATTAAATGTTTTTCTTTGTAAGAGTTGCAGTGATCATGGTGTCTCTTTATAACATAAGGCACCAGGGTGGGTTTTTTTTCTCCCTACCTATTAGATTACTGTTGATGAGCCCAGGAGGGCTCTAAATCAGGCTGTGCCACTGCCCTTTTTCGAATGCACTGTCACTGGCTGAACCCCTCCCCCCACCCCACCCCACAGAATGTTAAAGTTATAGTTGTAATTCATCTTGTATTTTAGGACGAACACACTATGAGATCAGAAGGCTGTCTATGCTATATCTTTTGCTACAATAGGCTTGTGCCTGAAACTGCCTGAAGCACAGTAGGCAATACATTTATTCAACAAATATTACTAGGTATAAGGGATTTAGAGAAGAAAGAAAACATACATGCTCTTTTTTTTTTTTTAATCAGAGCTCTTTTTTTTTTTTTCATCTTTTTGTTTTTTGAGACAGGGTTTCTCTGTGTAGCTTTGCGCCTTTCCTGGAACTCACTTGGTAGCCCAGGCTGGCCTCGAACTCACAGAGATCCACCTGGCTCTGCCTCCCGAGTGCTGGGATTAAAGGCGTGCGCCACCACCACCCGGCTCATCAGAGCTCTTAAGAAGTTAACATTTGTATATTCTAAAATGGAATCACTGCACTCCAATTCGCCAAAGTGTTAACTTTTTTTTGTTTGTTTACTCATTTCATTTCTCTAAAAGAGAAATTTAGTAATGAGAAGGGGCCGAGAGAAGTGTGCCCCTGTTGTAGACACTGGGGTTTCAAATAGCTGTCTGCCGAGGAGAGAGCTGGCTCTCAGCAGGTCAAGAACTGAGGAGGAGGCATGGAGTAGGCTACTAACCACACAACTGACTTCTTTTCTCTGAGGGAGCAAAAAATTCTCTGGGGCCAGCAAAAAGGGGAAAACACACACACACACACACATACACACAAGCACACACACACACACACAAGAACACACACACACACACACACACACACACACACACACACACACACACGGACACACGGACACATGGACACACAGACACATACACGCACACACACACACACATCTTCAACATGTCAGGGTCTCTTATTTTTTCCTTACCTCTTTCCTGGTGTTTTCCTTTTACATCTTTCCCGTTGTCTCCCTTCTACCTCACCTTATTTGTTCCATGACAGCTTATATTACCCCAGCAAAATCTTTCAAGCAGTATAAAATTTACAGTGTGGTTACATTCTATTTTTCAAGTGAATGATTACAGTGAATCCAAGCTTTTAAAAAAAAAAAAAACAGCCTGTTTCTTGTTTCCCTTACATGATTAAACGTTTTTTACTTATTACTGGTGAAAAATTATTCCCAAAGACCCACATACTTTCGTGTTTAAGCTACTTGTTATAGATTAACAAAGGGAGCAAGCAAAGTATTTTTCAAGACTGTTCTTTTACTGGCAGGCTGCATTTTGCAGTTGCAAAGAAAAGATCAATTGTTTTATTATTTATCTCAAAAGATAATCTTATAAAAAAATCTTAAAAGCATCACAAAGTTAAACTTGTATATAAAAGCCAATCAGTCATTTCTACTTTCAGTTTTCAGAATGCATATATACCCACTCATCAACAATTTTTTTTTTTATTAAAACCTATCAGGAAACTGAGGGCAAAAATGGGTACAATGAATTAATCATCACCTTTGATCAACCAACCCATCCTAGCAAGAAGGGCACATGAATGCGTAATAACCAGGCTGCCTTTGTTCTTGCTCCCTGACCTCAATGAGTCACTCGTCAACTATCAAAAGTGTGCCTTTCTAAACTTTAAATTATCCCCCAAGATTTTCTACATCATTAATCTGCTCCAGCAGCGGTGCTTAGATAAAGCCAACCATTGTTATTGTTAAGTACTAGTAACACTGCCCAGGGAGAGGCTAGAAGTCCCTTTAGGGTTTTCACACGGCTCATAGATTATGAAGAACATGGTGACCATGCAGGCAATAGACAGAGCTGTGCTCAACAACAGCATGAGGTCTTCGGAACACATGGTCCTCAGGGTTCTGCCTCTCCAAGGCTCACCCTGTGTGTTTATATTGACTGCTGGGCTGTATGTATTCCATGAGTTCCAAAGCCGCTTGCTGTAGTCAGAAGTTTTCCTGTTTCCCACCTGGTCCCACAGCTGCTCAGACTCAAATAACACACAGAGGCTTATATTAATTGCAAACTGTGTGGCCATGGCCTCTAGCTCAAGCTTCTTGCTAGCTAGCTCTTATAACTAAACTCAGCCCATTTCTATTAATCTGTATATCACCATGTATTCCGTGGCTTTACCTGTGTGCCATTACATGCTGCTCCCTAGATGGCCGGATGGTGTCCTCCCTGCCTCTCCTTTCTCCTTTCACTATCTCCCTTGGATTTTCCCACTTAGCTCCATCCTGCCCTGCCATAGGCCAATGCAGCTTTATTTATCAACCAATCAGAGCAACACATATTCACAGCCTACAGAAAGACATCCCACAGCAGCTTTCTGTTCCTCTTGCATGCCCCTCCTGACAGCTATTGATATGTAAAAAATATCCCCCAATATAATGTTAACAAATAATTATGAATTGTTATAACATGAGCTGGACAGGTCCATGCAGAGTCTACCTAAGTAAAGATGTTTAAGATTTAGAAATGCTCCTCCTCTCACTCATGACCAGAATCTCAGCTTCGATGCTTCTGTTTCTCCTTCAGATGGCATGCTTGTGCTTCCTCACCAGGAGATGGTTCTGGCATGGTTTAACGCTGAACACCGAGGTCACATCCCAAGAGAGAGGATGTAGAAGCTACCAGGCCTCCCAAAGTCTTGACTTGGGATTAGCAGAGCCATCTCTGCAACATTCTGTTGGTCTAAGCAGGTCCTGGAGACTGGCCAGATACAAAGACAGGAGAAATGGACTCAGTTCCTTGTTGTGAGAAATGACAAGGAGCATATACAAGTGAATACATCAATCATGGTTCTATTTAAGGGTTATAGATCATATTCATGTGGTGTGTCTGACTGGGTTACCTGCTTATATACCTTGGGAGTACTGTGACTCTGTACCAGTATGTTCCAGACAGGGCTGAGGAATCAAGCCATGTGTGGATAGATGGATACTGTGCCCTTCCCACACTGATTATATATTAGTGGAGGGTTGACATTAGTCATTGCTTTGGTGGAGTCATTGTTCCCGCCAAGCTTCTCCTGCCAGATATCTGCTCATCTATCATAAAAAAGTGACTAATTATCATTGTAATGATTCTTCAGCTTCATTAAACAGCCATCTTCCCCAAAGTCAAATGAGATTCAGGGATAGTTTTTTTTTTCATTAATCATCACAACATTAATGTTGAGACCTTGTCTTAGTTACTCTTCTGTTGCTGTGACAAAACACCATGACCAAAGCAACTTATGAAATAAAGCCTTTGATTGGCTAACGACTTCAGAGGGGTAGTGTAGTGATATTTTAATTGTGCTGAAATGAGATTTTATTTGCATGTTAATAAATAAAGTTTGCCTGGAGATCAGAGGTCACATAGCAAGGTCACATAGCCATAAAGAGGAGTCAGGCGGTGGTAGCACACGCCCTTAAACCCCAATCACATAGCAGGCAGAGTCTCTGTGTGGTCAAGGACACAGCCAAGCGTGGTGACATGAGCCTTTAATCCCAGACCAACCATAGAGGCCTGGAGGTCTGTATAGACAGGGAGTGATGAAGAAGTCATGTGGCTTGGCTTAGAGTCATTGAGAAGGCAGAACAGGAAGGCAATAAAAGCACAGGTTAGATGGGAAGAAGATCTCTCTGGGGAAGCAACGGCGGCGAGGTGGTAAGATTAGGTAGTCGTGGCTCTTCGCTAGTTCTCTGATCTCTTTGGCTATTACCTCTGCATTTGGCTCTGTGTTTCTTATTTAATAAGACTGTTTAGAAATTCATCCACAGGGTAGACGAGAAAAGGCATGTGGTGGCTTGAACAGCTGAGAGTTTATATCTTGATCTGCAAGTTGGAAGCAGAGAGAGCAAAAGGCACCCTGGGAATGGTGAACGAAAAGCCCTCACCCAGTGACACACCTTCTCAAACAAGGCCACACCTCCCAATCCTTCTCAAACAGTTCTACCAGCTGGGGACCAAGTATCCAAACATAGGAGCCTATGGGCAGCCATTCTCATTCAAACCACTATAGGGAGGGTAGAGGTTTATTTGCTCTTAAAAACAAAGACAATAAAATAAATGGAAGCTTTGAGAAAGTTAACCAAGGTCATTACAGAGGATGTTTTCATTGCAAACAAGTGAAGGACAGTATATTGCTTATTTTTCTATTTCTTTAATAAAATATCATGACCAAAGTAACTTATAGAAGGAAGGATTTATTTTGGGCTTAGGGTTCCTGTCCTATCCAGGGTTATTATTGCTGTGATGGAATACCCTGGCCAAAGCAACTTGGGGAGCAAAGGGTTTATTTGGCTTATGCTTTCAAATCACTGTTCAACACTGAAGGAAATCAGGGAAGGAACTCAAACAGGACAGGAACCTGGAGGCAGGAGCTGATGCAGAGGCCATGGAGGGGTGCTGCTTACTGGCTTGATCCTCATGGCTTGCTCAGCCTGCTTTCTTATAGAACTCAGGACTGCCAGCCCAGGGGTGACCCTACCCATAATGACCTGGACCCTCCCCCATCAATCACTAATTAAGAAAATGTTCTACAGGCTTGTGTATGGCCAGATCTTATGGAGGCATTTTCTCAATTGAGACTCCCACCTCTCCCATGACTCTAGCATGTGTCAAGTTGACATAAGCCAGCCAGCTCAGTTCCAAGGAGATTAGCGTCCATTGCCATCACCCTGGTGAAGCATGACAGCAGGCAGGCATGTCCACTGGAGCAGCAGCTGAGACCTCCCATCACAAACCATCCCACAAAACCAGAAGTGGAGAGAGCAAACTGGTAATGGTATGTGACTTTTGAAATGTCAAAGCCAACCCCCAGTAACACACTTCCTCCAGCAAAGGCCATTTCTCCTAATTATACCAAAACAGTGTCACAAACTGGGGATCCTGTGTCCAAATGCCAATAATATGATGGGCATCTCATTCAAAATGCCACAGACAATGTGCTCACTAGTTTTTATTGTCAACTTGACATAATCTTAAAGAGAGAATCTCAGTTGAAAAATTGACCTAATCAGATTATCCTGTGGCTGTATCTATGCAGAATTGTCTTGATAAATGACTGATGTGGATGTCACTGTTTTTGGGCGGGTGGGTCTAGGCTTTATAAGAAAGGAGGCTGAGCATCCAAAGGGAGCAAGCTTGTTAGCATGTTCTTTCATGGTTTCTGCCTCAAGCTCCTACCTTGAGTTCTTCTCTTGATCTTCTCCAGTGATGGATTATGGCCTGGAAGTGCACAATGAAATAAATCCTTTCCTCCCAACTTGCTTTGACCACAGTGTTTATTACAACAGAAAAGCAAACGAACACAGTTATCAAATTATTTGGGCTGGGCAGTGATGGCACAGTCCTTTAATCCCAGCACCCAGGAGGCAGAGGCAGATGGATCTCTGTGAGTTCAAGGCCAGCCTGGTCTACAGAGATAGCTCTGTACAGGACAGCCAGGGTGACACTGAAAAACCTTGTCTTGAAAAACAAAACAAAAAAATGTATTTTCTCTTCCAGTGTTTTATAAATATCTATTCAAATGTCTCAGTATGCTAAAATATTTCCAGAAGCAACAAACATCTGATATAATCAAAGACAATCATTTGCCCCCCTTCAGGGGGGCACTGTAAGAAAATTTGGTTTTGCTTCTTTTAAGCTAATTCTTTGGATGAGCTATTGACTCTCCTATTGATAGGCAAAAGTGTCAAAAGCATGTTGTGTACATTGACTGAAATGCCATATAGCAATACAGAAGTGGCTTAACCCAATAAATAGGGATAGTTATTTTCTTAAGTTTGATGATCTCAGAAATGTTAATCTGTCAATTGAATTAAAGAACAAGGATTAACAAAGTGGTTTTACCCTTTATTCTATGCCTAGCATCAAAAAACCAGTATTGATTAATATTAATATGTTTTTAGATGTTGCTGAGTTTATATATTTAGATCTAGCCTGAATCAATTAATGTCTCTGGGTATTTCAGTCTCACAGGTAACTTAACAACTAACCCAGACGAACTTTTTTTTTTGCATCTTATCTCTGGGGTTCCATGGATACAGGCAAAGCCTGTCTTTCTTTCTTTCTTTCCTTCTTTCCTTCTTTCTTTCTTTCTTTCCTTCCTTCCTTCTTTCTTTCTTTCTTTCTTTCTTTCTTTTCTTTCTTTCTTTCTTTCTTTCTTTCTTTCTTTCTTTCTTTCTTTCTTTCTTTCTTTCTTTCTTTTAAACTAATGTCATTATGATGGCCACTTGCCCTCTAGTGACAAGAACCAGTGACAGATAGATATTCCACTGGACAAAGTTTCTGGTCCACACGCGTATCAAAAGATGATAAAGGATCCAATGAATTCTTAATGTTCACTTCAATATCATATTCACTGTATTTGTCTAAAAATTTATTGATTCCCCCCTCAAGTAGTTGCTTAAGAAACAAACAGTGAAGATTTTATCAGTTGTCTAGCAGAGAATTTGTTCTTGAGGGTTTCTCACAGGCTGCCGTGAAGGAGTAGCTAGGGATGCGGTCATCGTCATGGAAAGACTCAAGCAGAGCAGAGGATTTGCTGCTGAGCTGTTGCATGGGGCTGCTGATGTGAGACTTTCTCCACTGGGAACCTTCTCTGCAGGGATGCTGTTCAGCCTGGGGATGCTAGGGAGTGGCAACTGGCTTTCCCAATGAGAGGAGGGAAGAAGAGAGACAGAGAGAAAAGCAGCTGAGAAAGGACATCAATGTCTTTATGGCACTGTGCCTCCTAGATCGAATAGTGGGCTCATAGGATAGCGATAGATCCTCTTATTTACTCCAATGACTTTAAGTTGAGTTTTTATGACTTTTGAAGGCACCTCGAGAGGAATTGCTATGTGCGGTATCCAAGTCATACTGAAATTCCAACTGTAGAACGTTGTGCTTATTTATTGAGGTAAAGAAGTCACCCAGTCTATCCCGGGGAGCTCCAATCTCAGAGTTCTCACTGCTCACAGTCCTAGGCTCTCGAGACACTCCTCCCATGATGCTTTGGAAGCATAAACTTGACATTGATTCACTGGGGCTTCTGGGGAAGGGTGCTTGTATGTGTTCTCAAATGTTTGCACTTTTCCAGGGAACAATCTGGAGACTTATCAGATCGATAAAGGGACTAGCAAACAAAAGTAGGTTATAATCACCACGTGGTCATAAAGTGTAATTATGAAAAGCTTGAGTTCTCACTTCTCCCAGGGGTCTTGGGCAGCTAGACTTTTGAAATAGAGAATCTGAAATAATGAAGCTGCAATGTTTACTAATATCATGAAGTGACTTACTTAAATATGTACCCATTAAGTGTTTAAAATACTTTCGGTAAAAAAATTCATTTTATCCCCAGCCATCTGCAGTTACCTCCATCAAGGATGGGGGAATGCATATAAATTTGACAAATGACTAAAGATCTGCTTTCCCAAATGCTTAAATATTCCTCCCATGTTGTGTGTAGAAATAAAATACTGTAGCTTGTTCTTTTTGCATAAAATAATTCTCAGCAATACCAATACGTCTCATGTGCCACTGATTGAATCTTGAATATTCATGAAGGCATTTAAAAACCTTCTGCTGCTATGCTACAACCTAATATTAAGAAATGGGTTCCACTTTCCTTTAGGAAGAAAGAATAACTGCAAATTAAATCAAAGCTGTTGCTTATCAGCAAGAGCAAGCCTAAAGAGAAAGAAAAAAAAAAAACTGTAAGAGGTGGGTGTGGGTGGATTAAGTTGCCAACGAAATATGAGTGTTTTATTGGTCTTGAGCCTGGAGAGACTAATATTCAAGCAGTGATGAATATCTTTAGACACCAAACATCCCCATGTATTTCCAAGTCCCATTGGGTAAACAGGCAGTTGAATTCCAGATGACGGAGGCAAAGTTGAAAGAAATGGAGCAGGGTTGCCCACCAAGAAACCCAGTAGGTAAATAGACACGTTGTCAAGCTGCCTTCTAGATATTTATGGATGTGCATAGATTAGCGCTGCTCTCTCACTTGGGCCGAGAAGCCCTGCTTCTCGTACGTGGTACGTCACAGTGCAGAAACTCATAACTGGTCAAAGTGCTGACAATAAGTGACTGCTGAGTGCTCAACCCTAAATGGAACACCTATACCAACCCCACTCAGGGCCCAGGGAACCTCACAGAATAGAAGCAGAAAGACTATAAAGACTGGAAGGTGAACAAGAGCGCTATAGAGTGGGGTCTTCGGATGGGACATGGCCCTCCCACTAACGAAATCACTGCAGTTATAGGGTCCTGCACAATGCTTGCACGGGTGAAGCCGACAAGATTCTGGCAGGAAGCATTCATCGGACTCGGTGGATTGCAAACAAAAAGTAAGGACGCGAGGGTGAGAGGGAGACACGGAGGGGATGTCCAGCGGGAGAGGGAAGTGGGAGTTGAGGTTGGGTCTATTGGAGATACAACGTAAATAGAGGACATTGTCAAAGAAAAAAAAAAAGAGAGACCTTTGAAAAGAAGCCCAGCAGGGTAAGGAACAGTTACCCAGGAACTTGCTTTGGATATAAATTCTTCCTGTGTAGACAGAAGGATAGAAACAGACTATGGCTGCATGGCCTGCTTGAGATGAAAGCATTTATTGGCCCATTATGACGGAATCACATAAACCCAAATCAGAGAGATACAGAGCAGTGTATTTCAATCTTAGAGCTATTGACATTTTAGATTCATAGTTATTAGTTGTTGGGGTTGCAGATTCTTGGGCCCTACCGCAGTACAATATGAACTGGGCCAATAATTGAATACGATTTCTTCCTTGGATGTGCTTGCTCCTTTTTTGCTGTTTCCCTGGGGGATTACTGTGGCAGATGTGCACATTTTATACTGCTAGATTGTTTTGCCAAATATTGGTAATTGTGTGCATTTCCACTAGAAGTGTTTGCAAATAGTCTTTCTTCTGGCAGTATTAATTTTGTTATTCTTTCTTTTCTTTTTTTCTTTTTTGCCAATCTGGTGGGCAAGCAGCAATTTACTTGTTTGTTTATTTTTCAAGACAGGCTTTCTCTGTGTAACAGCTCTGGATGTCCTGGAAATCTGTAGACCAGGCTGGCCTTGAACTCACAGAGATCTGCCTGCCAAGCGCTGGGATTAAAGGTGTGCGCTACCACTGCCCAGCAAGAAGTGATTCTTTTATTGTAAAGTCTAAACACGTTTGCAGTAGCAGTGAAGCTGAGAATCATACACGAAACAGCCACTCACATGAATCTTTTATCTAATAAATGTGGATTTACATACAGAAAGAATGATAAAAGTCTAAAACGGTCATAGTGAGATAGCTGGATGGCCCTGAGGAGAACAGATGTAGTTCAAGCCCAAGGACTTATTGCTGCAGAATTCCTTATTGCTAGGGAATGGTCAGTTTTCTGTTCTAGTCAGTCTTTAACTTGTTGTGTGAGGTCTATTCACTGCTATACATGTCAACTTCATCCAAAGAAACACAGAAACACCCCAAGCAATACATAACTTAATATATGGGCACTTTGGCTCACTTAAGTTGACTCAATGATTTTTCTGTTGAATGGTCTATATTCTTTTATTCATTTTCAAACCAGGGGTATTAACCAAGTCAATGTGCTGTAAATATTTTCTCAAAGTTCATATCCTTTAATTTTGTAAAATGATTTCTTATGATATAAACTTCCTTTTGGTGTTTGTTTGGTTTTTGAAACACGATCTCACTTTGTAGCTCAGGGTGGCCTGGAAATCATTATGCAGATAGACCAGGTTGGCCTTAAACATGAGGTACTCCTGCCTCAACCTCTCAAGTACTGGGGCTGTAGGTCACTATGGTCAGCAGCATATAACCTTTTAAATTATTGATTTAATACTTTACGATAAATGAATAACAGACTCACTAAAATTTAGTTGAAAATTCTACAGGTCATGTGGATGGCATCAATCTGATAATCACTTTGAATTTCTAGTCTTCTAAGTTGACCTTAGAAAAATTTTTGGGATTTATTGAGACTGTTCTTATGCTTTCAACTCTTAGAAAGTGCTTGGAAGAAGTTGAAGTGAGACCCTTTGCCCTTTTCCAGGAAAGGAACCCAGACCACCATCCCCATATGAGGGCCTTAGAGTTCAGAATCATTCAAACATATGCTAATTATGGCTGATTCTTAAAATGTGTTGAATGCATTTTGGAGGTTAATGATTGTAAGGGCTTACCATTATAAGGTATCAGTTTAGTCAATTTTTATTTTAACCTGAATGAAAATATGTATATGCATTGAGGAAAACGTTCAGTCTCTCCACTTTATGTAAAGGCTTCTCCATTCATTTTATTTTATATTACTTATTATCATGACTACTAGCATCAATTTAGTATCCTTCTAGATTTTAATCATATTGTTTTCATCAAGGGCAAAAATTGTGTAACATAACTTTTATAGCCTTCAGTACATGATTATATTAAATGTTAATTTTCAATTAATTTATTCATCTTTGGTGCTAGATTTATTTTTAAATAGAGGCTTTCATTTCTCATGTGTAGAGTCAGTCTCTCCCTACTCCTGGCTGTGAAACTACTTGCTATAAGATTATTGGCTCCTGTAATGCAAGTAAAATATTTTTTTTTAATTCACTTACCTTCTAGACATATAGGTCCAGTTTTTAGCTTGTATTTAAATGGTTGGTTGATAGCATCATCCTTTTTTTTAAGTTAGGCAAGAGAACAAATCATTTGAAACTGGAACAATTTTATTGCTGGGCACTCGTAAATATTTTCCTTTGGAAGAATTATAATTTTGATATGAAAGCATCCATAATAGGAGGGCCCACAGAGCCTTGAGGACCAATGACTTAATTGTTAATTATTCATGTTCTTATATTACTTATAGTAATATTTTGAAAGAATGTTCATATCTTTGAAAAGATGAGTAAACTGATTTTAAATTTGCATGCTGAGGCTGGGTGTGGTGGTGTATGCCTTTAACCCCAGGGCTCTGGAGTCAGTGGCAGGCAGAGCACTATGACTCTGAGACCAGCAAGTTCCAGGCCATCGGAGGCTACATGGTGAGAGACCATGTCTCATAAAATAATTAATTGATTAGTTTTGGAAAGTCCTCTTAAATAAATCGGGAAGGTGAGAGACTCAACAATAATCTCAGGTAAGAATATTATCTCTCGCTGGGCAGTGGTGGCACACGCCTTTAATCCCAGCACTCGGAGGCAGAGTCAGGTGGATCTCTGTGAGTTCGAGGCCAGCCTGGGCTACCAAGTGAGTTCCAGGAAAGGCGCAAAGCTACACAAAGAAACCCTGTCTCGAAAAACCAAAACCAAAACCAAACAAACATCTGTCTCATCTATCTATCTATCTATCTATCTATCTATCTATCTATCTATCTATCTATCTATCTATCTATCTATCTATCTATCTATCTATCTATCTATCTATCTATCTACCTACCTACCTACCTACCTACCTATCTAATCTATTTCGAGACAGGGTCCCTCTGCGTGCGTAGCCCTGGAACTCTCTGTAGATCAGGCTGACCTCGAACTCAGAGAGATCCACCTACCTCTGCTTCCCAAGTGCTGGGATTAAAGGCGTGCGCCACCACAGCCCGGCCCTTCCGTCTCTTCCCTCTTCTCTCCCCCGGCCCCCTTTTTCTCCCCAGTCTCTAGAAAGAAATTCCTATCCCGTGGCTACACGCCACTACAAAGGCGACCTTGGTCCAACAGAACTACAATTCCCAGCGTGCCGTGGGCCTCCGCGGTTGCAGTGCACCCTGGGAAAGGAAGTGTCCCGCTTCCCCCTCCCCCCCTCCCCATTGGCTCCACGCGCGTGTGCGCAGAGACCACGCCGAGCTCGTCGGGATTCCTCCGGAACTCATTTTGCACCGTAGACGTCGTAGCCGGCGGGATTGAAGAGCCGCTCCACTTCCGGTGCTGCCGGAAGCCGTTCCGCGATGGCCTCGTCTTCGGTGGCCGAGCCGGCCAAAGCTGCTCAGAAGCAGAAGCAGAAGCGCGAGAACCAAGGTGAGGTAGTGCGAGGGCCGGTCTGGAGCTGGTGGGTCTTGAAGCATCGTCTGTTTTTTTTATTTCCTTGGCTGTGGGACTGGGGTTAAGCCTCCTCTAGACTGCGAAGTGCCCGCAGTTCTGTGCACTTCATCGTGGGAAATCGGGAAATGTTGACGGGCCGGACACGTATTTAACTGCGTGCTTTTGCCGAGGGCAGCCCCTGACGAGCAGAGCTGACGTGCATTCTGTCTCCGGTGAAAGCATGAGAAGTTGTGGGGAGGCGAGGCAGTACTTTGCCGCGCTCCGGGGGGGAGGGAAGGTTGGTGAACGGATGCAGATCGGGATCCGGTGGGAGAGATAATCCTTATGTACAAGTGAGCGCTGATGGCGAAGGAGTGAGGGGTGAGGCGGACGCAGACATGTGGGGGCCGAGCAAGGTGGGAAAGTGTGTCCGACTTTTTTTTTTATCTGATTGCTAAATTACTAGATGGCACAGCTTAGTCTTTGGTTTTGACCGCTACTTTGATTTTTGATGCCCGAGTTTGATTACTCTCTTGAGTTATAATTTAATTTCAATATGAAGATAAATCCTAATGAAATGCATTTAAAGTTTTCTTTTTTTAATTGTTGCGTTTAAAGACGAAGGGCGTAAAGGACGGCAGAGACTATAGACGTGAGTAAAAGATCCAACCAACGCTTAAGGAACTGACAAGTCAGGCTTGTAGGAAGAGTTCACAAGTTTCCCGTGTGCCAATCACAGGGGATATTTTCCTTGCTGATACCCGGAGTAACGAGTCTGAGTCATTCGAGTGTGCCGTTACCTTTTCTTCAGCCATTATAATTTTCAACACAGTACTTCGTTTTTACCTCAGCAAAATGAAAGGAACGCGTATGCGTGCTGTGTCTCTAGCTTCTCTTTGGTTATTGAACCGAGGTGATGTTTGTAGGTGTGATTTTATTCTTTCCGCTGTTATGTAATACTGCCTTACATGGAACACCTTTCAATTCTCCCGTTGGTGGACATTTGGGTTCTACCCACTGCTTGCTATTGTAAGCACCTGTGCACATGTCATCTGGCAATGCCCAAGGGTTTCTGTAGGGACCCTTGGATTGGTAACTAAATTGCGGGGTATGTTCAAGTTATGCCAACACTGTTCGGAAGGAGCTGTGCCAGGTTTTTTGTTCTAAGGAAAAGTTTATTTCGGCTCCCAGTGTGAGGGTACATACACACAGTCAGCCATGGTGAGGAAGCTGTGTCGGTATGGCACACTAACAGATGAGATTTCTCATTGCTGCAAATTTACAGTAATCTTATTACTTCCGTTTTGAAAAATGTGCTGTTTTGAAGATAAGAAATTGTAGCTGGTTGTTTTCAATTGGGCTTCCCGGATGAAGTTGCGTAGTTTCACCTGTCTTGGGGCCGTTTGTCCTTCCTCTGTTGTGAAAGCCTCCTTCTCTTCTTTTGCCTTTCAGTGCTTTGGTAGGCGGCCGTTTTTCCCTTGACTGATTGATAGCAGTTGAAGTGTTTAAATGGAACATACTGCATTTTACATTACCGGTTTTGGTGGCATTTTAAAAAAGAAGATATTGGAGACTAAATGGTTTATGAGGACTAATTCTTATTATTTTGAACTGGAAATAGCGAAGTGGATGTAAATGGAAAAGTAGAGGGCAAGTTTTCTTAACTGGGACTGATAGAGAACCTGGGCCAAAGACCAGCTTTTCAAACTTAGTCATTTACGGAGTGCCAGATGAGATGGGTTAAGGAGAGATTTCTGACCCTCACCCCAGGGATTGTGACTATGTCTGGGATGGAGCCCCAGATAGCATTGCCCACAAAACTCCCACAGGTGTGCTGATGCTACATCTTCATAGGTGATATCTTTGAGTGTAGTCAGTGTGTAGCTATTAGATTTGAGTGGCTTTTAAAGAGCTGAGGCAGGGGAGTTTTAAGACAGACGTGGTGCAGGGCCCTCTCGAGGTGTTTTCATTTAGCCATCAGTGTTTTAGGCTGTTCTGGCTTTTGTTCCTTTGGGTCCATTAGTCCTTTTGGACTGCAATATCTTCTCCTATAAAGTAGAAATAATAATAGCGGTTCTTCTTTTATTCATAAAATGTATGTAGAAAGCTCTTTGGAAAACTTAAAATTCTGTCACAGTGATTGTTAATTGGCAATATACACCAGAATCCACTTTTAAAAATTTTACGCACACACACACACATACAGGTTCTATAACTGGAAAAGTCAGATTATTAATATTAAAATGATAAAAGGGTGTTTGAACCATAATATAGTGCAGTAAAAGTGTCTTAATTGCTTATCTGCTAATACATCCCAATTTGAGTGGATACAAGGAAGGGTGCCCCCCCCATCCTTGAAGAACTTGTTCTGATGAGGCAACTGCAGTGTATTCAGATGGTCCAATATGGTATTATAATGATGATGTCAGAGTTGTGGTCATGATGTTGAATAATGTGAAACCTGTGGGGAGGAAAGGAAGGAGTGTATCGGGAAGCTTATGAGGATGTGCACAGAATGCGCACCAAGTGTCTGAAAGACCATTAACACATGATGTGGGAATTCTTTCTTCTGCAGATGAGGCAGAACTCCTCACTGTTCCTGATGGTTGGAAGGAACCCGCTTTTTCCAAAGAGGACAATCCCAGAGGGCTCTTGGAGGAAAGCAGCTTTGCGACCTTGTTCCCAAAATACAGAGAGGCTTACCTGAAAGAGTGTTGGCCTTTGGTGCAGAAAGCCTTGAACGAACACGTATGCAAGCTTTAAACATTTCATTTGAGAGTTTGCTCTTGCATTTTTTCTTTCTTTCTTTCTTTATTGTTTTTTTTTTTTTTTTTTTTTTTTTTTTTTTTTTTTTGAGACAGGGTTTCTCTGTGTAGCTCTGGCTCTGGCTGTCCTGGAACTAGTCCTGTAGACCAGGCTGGCCTAGAACTCACAGAGATCCATCTTACTCTGCCTCCTTAGTTCTAGGATTAAAGGTGTACGCCACCACTGCCCAGCCCGCCTTTACTTTTAATGCATTTGTGTATGCTGGTGGATTTTGGTTTCGGAGATGCTGACACGGCTTGTTAATTTGGTTTCTTTAGTATTTAAAGGAATCTAGATTCCTAGGTAAACTGTATTCTTACGGTTCATTCATTTTTAGTTTTGTGCATAATAAAGTACTTTGAGTAATCCTCATGCTTTTAATAATTTCGAGGTATCTCAAACTGTCGGAAACCACCTGTGACATCCAAATCTCCAAACACCTTTTCCGGGCAGTGATGGTTACCGTGTACTTGACCAATTTAAGCCAAGCCATGTTTCAGATTTTATTTTAAACACGACCTGCTGATGCACCCAGTGTTCCCCTATTTGTCTCCTGCTGACAAGCCTCTAGGGGGCTGGTGGTGTAATGTTCACTACTCACCATAACTCAGGATTCTTCTGAATGTGTCACAAGTGCGAAAGAAGCAATTTGCTTTGCTTTGTTAAAATGTAGTTCCTGGGCCTGGGGAGATAGCTCAGTTGGTAAGTGCTGGCAGTCAAGTGTTAGGACCAGAGTTCTGTCCCCAGGACCCATGGAAACAGCCAGGCATGGAGGAGACAGGCCTGAGACTCATGAGCCAGCCACAGATCACTTACTTGGTGAGCAGCAGGGCCTGAGGTTGAGCTCTGGCCTCTCCATGTCATGTGCATCTCCCTCCTCACATGCTCCCATGTACGCAGAGGAAATTAGTTTTTAAACATCCGGTTCTTGCTATCGAGAACCAGGGCTCATCTTTGCCGATTATTGCTGCTTTGGGGACCTATGATAATTTGTTTTGTATTTAGTCCATTAACCAGGTAGAAAGAAATTTGAAAGGAAAATCCATTTCTCAGTCTTGGTTCCAACCGCTTCAAGTATGAAATAAATCAAGTTCTCATTATTTGCATTTAACTGCCCAGCTTATTCAGAGTGGGACTTGAAAGGATTTGTTAGCTGAAAGGCAGAGAGATCGGTAGGTGGATGGGATCAGCTCTATAATGATGGAAAACCGAACCCCTCTTTGGTTCTTTTCTTCTTTTTGTAGCATGTTAAAGCAACCCTGGACTTGATTGAGGGGAGCATGACTGTGTGTACGACAAAGAAGACTTTTGACCCTTACATCATCATTCGGGCCAGAGACCTAATAAAGCTCTTGGCGAGGAGCGTTTCATTTGAACAGGTGTGTCTGGGACCGGGGTCGAGGGGTGGGGGGGTTAGTGTATTGGTGTTTGCGTACAGCTAACTTGGTGAGCTCCGGGCCAGTGAGGGGACTGTTCAAAACACAAGGTGGGCCGTGCCTGAGGGAACCGAGGCAGCTTGCTAGCGGCCTGCAGGACTGTGTCTCCCTGTGCCCTCCCACCCTCCCTCAAGTTTTTGTGTTTGTGCTTAGATTTTATTAGCCTGGGCTGATAAGAAGAAAAGAAGAAGGTTGATGCATTTTTTTTTTTTTCTCTCTCGTAAAAGGCAGTGCGGATACTTCAGGATGATGTTGCATGTGACATCATTAAAATCGGTTCTCTAGTGAGAAATAAAGAGAGATTTGTAAAAAGAAGACAGCGGCTTATTGGTCCCAAGGGATCTACACTGAAGGTACTTGGCATCAGTGGAGTGTGAGCTGCTCGGAAATGGACTTTTCAGTGCACTGAGTTTGAATTTGCTGTTTTGGTGCAGGCACTGGAACTCCTGACAAACTGTTACGTTATGGTGCAGGGGAATACTGTTTCCGCCATTGGGCCTTTCAGTGGCCTGAAGGAGGTGAGAACCATGACCTAACATTTTCTCCAGACAAAAATGAAGTAATCTGGTAGCGGTATAATTGTTCATTTGATAATGCTTTATAATCCTTTTGTAGTTTTAGAATGTGCTTTGTTTGATTTCTCATATGTAAATTGTACGCCGCATAACTTGGGCGTCATCACTCCAGGAACGCCTTTGACAACCATGGAGACATCCTGTTCTGAGTTAGGTCTGTGGATCATCACCCGACCCGTTATAATACTTAAGAGGGTAGTTCATGTCTTAGTAGCTCCTGTAAGACCCTGGTGTCCACACATGGAGGCAGTATTTGGAAAACTGAGCAGAGGCCTCGTTTTTTTGTAGTAATGCATGCAGCCAGCAGAGGTCAGACTCTGAAAACATTTCCTTCAAGCCAAGTTTTTTGTTTTAGTGTTCTCATGAACATTTTCTGTAACTTGTCAAATGTTTAGAGAATACCCATGGAGCACATCTTTCTATCAGGTCCTCTTCATACTGTTTTAAGCTGGATCTGGCTGTGCGGTTTGCTTCTGCCTTGGGATGTTTTCTAGTAGTAATCCTGTTGGCCTCTTTCTCATAAATTGCTTACCTTTTTTCTAATGAAGCAATAATAAATATATTAAATATTTTACAGTTGTAAAAGGTTTTTAAATATTTTATGTAGTTCCTAGAGTAGATCTGAGATACAGTTTTATCTCCATTTTGCAGACATAAAGATGAAATGGGAATATTAATTGACTCTTACGTGATGTGGCAGTCCCAGAATTATTATTTATTTATATAATTTATATATATATTTATAATTTATATATACATATAAATAATAATAACTATTATTTTGCAGAGCTGGCAATCAAACCTAAGGCTTTGTGCAAAATAGGCAAGCACTCTTCTACCAAGCTATAGCCCCTGTGCCAGGATTTGAACCCTCACCTTTTAACTCTAAATCTAGCCCTCTTCCCCTAAAGCGCCTCCTCTAAGGTACTGGCTGTTGTGTTCGTTGTTTACTATATAGTCACAGTAATGAAACAGTTTTTGATTGAAAAGGTTGACTGCTGTTATAAATGATCTAGAACAATTGAAGAAGTTACATCCAGTGTAGCGGTTAGTGTCTGATCCATAAGATAGTTTACAGTAGGTTAGTCCTCTTCTGTCCAGTTTGTTAAAAGTCTTCGTGGACTGCGTCATTTTTCTTTGTAAATTTCAGGTTCGAAAAGTAGTCCTTGATACCATGAAGAACATCCATCCAATTTATAACATTAAGGTGAGTGTTGATTGTAGTCATTATTTAGTGATTGTCAGACTTCTAACATCACAAACTGCTTTTGAAAATTAGATATTCTCTGAAAACATAACATGCTCAGAGAGAGAGCAAAGCTGTTTTAGATGAATTCATCCTTCCCTTCTTTGGTGCTTGTATCGCCCTTGTAAAAACTGTGGAAGGAGATACTGTCCTTTATTGTAGCGTTCTAATCCATTGAAAATAAGCCTCTCAGAAGTGATTTAGGTGATAGCAATCAGATTCTGCCTACTTTTGTCGAAGTCTAGACTCTCCGGTTACATTAAGCTTCCTTTGGGATTTATGCTCCAATTGTAGCCCTCTTTGGGAGAGGCCTGTCGTATGCCTGTGTTTGTGGAGTCACTGATTGGGCTGGAATGCAGCTGTAGTCCAGGGAGCTGAGGTGGGAGCCCGTGGGGAATGCAGCTGTAGTCCAGGGAGCTGTGGTGGGAGCCTGTGGGGAATGCAGCTGTCTGTAGTCCTGGGAGCCGTGGTGTGAGCCTGTGGAGAATGCAGCTGTAGTCCAGGGAGCCGTGGTGGGAGCCCGTGGGGAATGCAGCTGTCTGTAGTCCAGGGAGCCGTGGTGGGAGCCCGTGGGGAAATGCACTTAAACTTGAAGAAGTTGAATAGTCACTAGGATTGAGTAAAGTGATTTTAAATTACTGGACTTTTCCTTGTGCTACCTCAGTTACTGCTGAAGCATCTTGTCCACAGGAAGTGCCTGCTAGTTAAGACCTCTCTGTTACCAAGTTGAGCTTTAGTGAAATGATGGCAGGGAAGCTGGGCTTCATTTCATGTTTAAGTTTAATCTAGATTCTTCTAGTTTCTGATGTTTGGCCAATTGTGCAGGTTTAAAATCGATGTCCTTGCAATTGGTTTATTCTCCTGGACACACTAGTGTTAATGTGTTAACAAATGTATGAATTTTAAAATTTAAAATTTTATTATGTGTATGTGCCTAAAGACCTTGATGATTAAACGGGAGTTGGCCAAAGATTCCGAGTTGCGATCACAGAGTTGGGAAAGATTTTTGCCACAGTTCAAACACAAAAATGTGAATAAACGGAAGGAACCAAAGAAGAAGAGCGTTAAGAAGGAGTACACGCCCTTCCCTCCTCCACAGCCAGAGTCTCAGGTGAGTGGTGAGTGGTGAGTGCCAGGACAGACGAAACCGGATTTTGTTTGGCATGTTACTGAGAGTTTAGGGTGGGTGTAGATGTGTCAGGACGGCAGGGGTCTGGGGAGTGGGCATCTCATTGTGAGTAAACTGCTGGGGTGGTGCCAGGCAGCCCGTGTTCTGTACGTAAAAGCAGCCCAGGGAGTCAATGTTTTGTGACCGTGTACTGTATCACTTTAAAAGTCTTAACTCTCATCCATTTGTTTCTAAGTAATGGATTCCTTCCCTTTTGCCTTCCTGCTGGTTCTTTCCTTTACACTCATGGCTGGGATTTCCAGCCCATCTTTTTCATGCACCTTTTTCTTTTTCTTTTTCTTTTTTTTTTTTTTTTTTTTTTTGGTTTTTTGAGACAGGGTTTCTCTGTGTAGCTTTGCACCTTTCCTGGGACTCACTTGGTAGCCCAGGCTGGCTTCGAACTCACAGAGATCTGACTGCCTCTGCCTCCCGAGTGCTGGGATTACAGGCGTGCGCCGCTGCCACCACCCGGCCAATGCACCTTTTTCTTTCAGCCACACTTTCCAAGCAAAACTCAAAAACTCAAAAAATTAAAGTGGAGAAAAGTCCCATCCTTGGATTAAATTCACTAAAAGTTCGTGTCTCCAGCCTCTGCTAGGCCTACCTGTGTGGCAGTCCTTTGTGTCTCTTTTTAGTTCCCTCCCACACCTGGCAGATAACCAGATACTGGCATTCTGTGGGTCTGGAATAGTTGAAGCCATCAGAAAAGAATTCCGAATTCCTTTGACTCCTCTCCCCACCCACCCCCTCCACCCCATCAATCCTTTCTTCCTGCTTGGCTTTGGTCTATACGTGCCTTGTTTTGGGATCTTGTTTTGTTATTTTCTTCTTTGTCTATATCATAAAATATTCAGTCTTTACCAGGTCGGTTCTGGTGGTTCTGATAGGAGCTTGTGGCCACTGTCTTCTGTTCCTCACAGTCCTGTGTTTGGAGTTTCCAGGGAAAATCTTCAGGCCAGGGGTGGGAGGTATTAGAGTGTGAAGCTCATGGTGAGAAAATGGGAATGCCAGGCAGGGCATCTCCTCTGGGAGGGCAGGAAAGTGAGAGCCTATGGGAATTAGAGTGGGGCTGAGGTGCCGGTGTGCCACGCTGTTTAGACTTGTGCGAATGTGTGGGGAGCCTGGAGTAGAGAAGTGAGGTGCCTCCGTCTTTTCTCAAGACTGCTTTGGCTCTTTAAGATCTGTGCTTCCTGTGAGCTTAAGGATAGCTTTTTCCCATCTGAGAAGAACACTGATTGCGTTGATGTCATAGGTTGCTGTGGGAAGCATGGGCACTCATCAGTATTAATTCCTTGATCCACTACAGGGAGATGCTTTTATCTTCCTGTATTTTCAGTTTCTCTCATTAGTCTTTTATTTTCTGAAGTTTCTAGGTGTGTATGCATGTGTGCACATGTGTGTTACAGGCCTTGCCCAGACTGCTGGTCATGTTTCCCAGGATAGCCAGGAATGTGGCCCACAGGGTCATGTTGTAATATGAAAAGATTGGAGACCCTTGAAGTTAGCAGATTTGTTACTAGGGTATGGAAAAGCTAAATGGCTTTGTATGCTGACTTTGTATCTTTTCTGAATTCATCAGTTTAATAATAGTGTTTTGGTGGAGTCTTTAGCTTTTTTTACATAATTACATCTGTAGACAGGTCATTTGATTTCTTGTTTGCCTTTTTTCATACCCAGTTGCTGTGACTACCACCTCTGATGCTTTTGTTGAATAAAAGCATTCAGAGTAGACATCTTTAGTTCTTGGTCTCACAGAACATTCTCTGAGTTTTCCACAGTGTGGTGTTGACTTTGGGTTTCTCATTTATAACTTTTTTTTTTTTTTTTTTTTGGTTTTTTCAAGACAGGGTTTCTCTGTGTAGCTTTGTGCCTTTCCTGGAGCTCACTTGGTAGCCCAGGCTGGCCTCGAACTCACAGAGATCCGCCTGACTCTGCCTCCTGAGTGCTGGGATGAAAGGCGTGCGCCACCAACGCCCGGCTCATTTATAACTTTTATGTTGAATTTTATGAACTGCTTTTGCTGTATCTGTTGAGGTTGGACTTTTGTCTTTCATTCTGTTTCTGTGTCAACATGTATTGATTTGTGAAGAGCCATCTTTGCAAATCTTGAGTGAAAAGAGCATGATCAAAATCCTATTTTTAGGAGCTGTTAGGTTTGACTTGCTGGTCCTGGTTCTTTTTTCAGATTGTTTTTTCGAGACAGGGTTTCTCTGTGTAACAGTCCTGGCTGTCCTGAAACTCACTGAGATCTGCTTGCCTCTGCCTCCCGAGTGCCAGGACTCGAGGCATGCGCCATCTTTTTTTAGAATTTTTCTGGCTATTTTTCAGGGATATTAATGTATGGTTTTGTTACCAGGATAATGCTGTCTGCATAGGATGACTTTGGAAAGAATTCTTCTGTTCATTTATCTGGAGTGGCTTGAGAAGAACTGACATTAGGTCTGAAAAGTTGAGCACTGAAACCCTTTGGTCCCGAGCTTTTCTCCGTCAGGAGACTTGTTAGTGACAGAGTTTTAATACCTTCATTTCATTTTAAGATGTCTGGAATGTTTTTCCTTCCGATTTTGTCATTAACATGCGGTTGTGTAATAACTACTAGTGAAATTTGTGTTTCGTTATCGCTGGCTTTAATATTCCCCTTTTCCTACTCGAGCCTTACCGCTTTTCTTGGTGAGGGGAGCTCTTTGGCCATTGGCCTGCTGCTCTTTGGCTTTATTTCTGCTGTAGTTTTCTTTCCCTCCCCTGGTTTGGGGTTTGATTTGTTGCTTTCGAAGCCCTCCGTAGTGAGGACTCGTTGAGTTCTTATTGGAACTCTGCTGAGGTTACTATGTAGTCTGTAGGTTCCCCTCTCAGGATTGCTCCCTACGGCCGTGCTGTGTTGCATTTCACTCTTTTTGCAGTGGGTGGGGGGTGGGAGCTGAAACAGGGTCTTTCTACACAGTCCTAGATATCCTGAAACCATTTAGACCAGGCTGGCACAAACTCAAGAGATCTGCCTGCATTGGCCTCCTGGGTGCTGGGATTAAAGGAGTGCTCTATCACACCCATCCTATATTTCCTTTTATTTCAACAAATTCTTAAATATTCCATGCACCTGAATAACTTCCAAAATAATCGTTGCTGATTTTTAATTATATTCTATAATGTTAAAGGATACTATTCCCCCCTCCCCCCGCCTCAGGATTTGTTTTTTAGCCTAATCTGGTTTATTATAGAAAAACTTATTTGATGAAAGCATGTCTTTAGGTCTTTTGTGGCTATTGGATATAATGCTCTGTAAACATCTATTTGAGCTGCAGTATGGGTTCATTTTTTGTCTGGATTATCTGTTCATTGATGAAACTTGGGTCTGATGGTGCCCACCTGTAATTCCACTGCTGGAGCCCTTGCCCATTGACTGGTCAGCAGTGTTGGCCTAGCGGTGCCACGGGAAGGGTGGGTGTTGGGAACCTTAGGACCCCCTCTGTGACGCTCACACTGAGGCCCCCCTCCCGCAGAGGGGGAGGGAGGGAGGGGCAGTGTTGAAGCAGAACAGCGAGGGTTCTGCTCTCCTTGGATGGCAGTGTGTACCCGAGAGCTGGAGTCCAGCAAAGTGACTTTTCCACCGTGGGGCAGCTCAGCGTGAGATGGTCCAGCCCTCGCGGCTCTGGGGCCCCTCTGTGTGCCCGTGTTGGAAGAACAGTAACAGATGCTATCGTGTTTCCTTTGTCCTATCAGCGACAGACAGGCAAACAGGAGTGGGTTAGGATAGCAAGAACTGCTTGGGTGCCTACTTCCGGTTCTAGCGCTGGCTTAAATTCGAAACTTTGGCTATACCTTTGGTTTCCCGGGGCATCCTTGAAGGGATAGAGAACTTGAAGTGGGGAGCAGTTCCCCATCAATCACAGCACTCATTCCTCACAATACAGCACACTCAGCAAGCATGGGTCCTTGTCACTCTGTTGGGCCATGCCGTGTTCATCAGACAGCTCAGTGGAGCATCTGTGGTTGGCAGAGATAGTGTGCAGTGTTTGTGGTTCCTAGATCAGTCCCTTCCTCAGGCTGTAGCCCCAGGGAGAGATAATATCAGGTCCTTGGTACTGCCAGGCTGGTGTCCAAACTTCAGCTTCTTTACCTTAGTGGGCCGTAAAACTCCAGTGAGGATCGCTTCTCCCTGCAGGGAGTTTGCTGGCCGTTCTCTCATCCATGTCCCTGCAGAGCAGCAGCGTTTTCTCCCCTTGCTCAGTAGCCAGGATGCTCGGGCTATTTGTTTCCTTGCGCTGCTGTTGTGGGCTTTGATTATAATACTTCACTCTATCTCTTGCTGATTCCCCATGTTCTCATGCTATACACCTGTTACTTTGGCTGACTTATAAGTGTCTTAAACAGCAGTGCATCCCTGGACTTGTCCTCATACCCCTTTCTGTGACTGTGAGCAGCTCATTTTATACGACCTGTTCATGGGTCAGTTCCTCATGCCTCAGTGAGGTGATAACCCATTCAAGGAACCGTTAATGAGGTTCAAACTACAAGAATTGAGACAGTGACTTTGTGTCCCCTCTCTTTTTACCTTTCTGCGCCAGGGTCTAGCCCTGTGGCCCTGGCTGACCTTGAATTCCTCTTACCTTAGCTTCTCCGGGTGCTAGGACCAAAGGCATGCACACCTGGCTTAGCTCCTTTCACTGTCCCCGTGTGCTATAGCGTCAATCCTTTCTAAGTCCTCTTCCACCTTCTTGGAGTCTCAAGCCCCACCCACCATCCCCAAACTCATCTGACTCCTTTCACTCTTCTCTGAACCCCTGACCTGTGGTCCTACCTGAGTTCATGGGTTTTGTGGTGTCCCGGCTCCATGCTTGTACGGGCCTCAGCTGACACTTCCGTCCTGTGTGGCCAGCTCATTAGAGTACTGAGTCCACAGTTTTCACCGCAGGACACCGTGACTTTCTTAGATCAGAAATATAGATGACAGGAATTTCCTAACTATAAATAACTGTCTCTAACAGATTGATAAAGAATTGGCAAGTGGTGAATACTTTCTGAAGGCGAATCAGAAGAAGAGGCAGAAAATGGAAGCAATAAAGGTAAGGCTTTTAAGATGGCTCACAACCTTCACCGCGAAGCTGGCGATCACTCGTGTTTACTAAGGCGTTTCTCACTGCCTAGGCCAAGCAAGCAGAAGCTCTGACCAAGAGGCAGGAGGAAAGAAACAAGGCGTTTATTCCACCTAAAGAAAAGCCAGCTGTGAAGCCCAAGGCAGGCAAGTAACCCCCAAGGCAGGCAAGTAACCCCCAAGGCAGGCAAGTAACCCCGAGGGCGTGTCCGTTCACACTGAGGAACAACTGTGCTCTCATCAGCTCCCGGACCTAGGCAAAAGGGACGGGTAATCAAGGCTTTTAGAATTTGCTGTGGCTTTGGGGACCTACCCAGCAGCCTCTGGGTTGGATTCTCATTGGAAAGATTTAAACCCAGAGCGGCTCTGCTGCCATGCCTGAGGCCTTTCCCAGCTGGGGCCTAGCAGCTCCTTCCTGTGCTAGCACGTACTTCATCACCTGAAGCACCCATCAGGAAAGTCTGCACTAAGGTCTGCCCTCATTCTGATCCACCCTCTGTTTTCTTTCCCTCTGGTGGCACGTGTCAGAACCACCATCCAAAGGCACCATTGGCATGTGGGGTGGGGACGATAATTATTTTTTAAAGTAAGTTTCAGTGGTTAATACTGTGGTAGCCATACCAATGATTGCCTCGGAGTGGAGGCTGAAAATGTCCACACCTCCACTGTCTGGACTATTTGATGGTACATTTTATCTTGTGATTCTTTGATGGTTTGAAAACTGTACCATTATAAGGAAAAGGTACGTCCTCTTAAAATTGTTTTCTGTATTTAGTTCAGCCGTTTGACACCAAGAAGATATTTTGGCCTGTTAAGATCACCAAATGCTCTCATATAACAAGATCATGTTACATAAAATAAGCCTTGTTAAAATTACTCATGCTAGAAGGACTATACCTAATACTTTTCATGGAATGTAATTTTAAATTATTTTGTATGCAATGTGAAAAATTGGCTTACTAATGACTACTCGTAAAGAATTGAATTGAGCCGGGCGTTGGTGGCGCACGCCTTTAATCCCAGCACTCGGGAGGCAGAGCCAGGCGGATCTCTGTGAGTTCGAGGCCAGCCTGGGCTACCAAGTGAGCTCCAGGAAAGGCGCAAAGCTACACAGAGAAACCCTGTCTCGAAAAACCAAAAAAAAAAAAAAAAAAAAAAAAAGAATTGAATTGACTAACTGAATTCAATATACCATACCATTTCATCTGTGATTTGTTTCCTCAACTTTAAATTGTTAGAAATAATTTGAAATTTGCATATTTTCTTGTAAAATTTTGCAGCTTTTACTGAAACTAAGATTGATGTGGCGGCTCTCAAGGAAAAGGTTAAGAAAGCAAAGGCCAAGAAACTGGGCGCTCTCACAGCAGAGGAAGTGAAGCTTAAGATGGAGGCCGATGAAAAGAAACAGAAGAGGAAAAAGTAACATTGGGAAAAAGCTGGACCTGAACTTTGGAAGGTGTTTCCTTTTGTAAAGGATTTTGAGACAACTTTCCTTGCCTCACCCGGAAGTAGTCATGCTCAGAAAATCATGACCAGAGTTTCATCTGTTGATGGACATGTCCTTTGTAAATACATTCATATGTATTCTCAGGTTTGTGCAAGACAGTGGTAGAGACCTGTAGATACATCGTGCCTGGTCAGCCCCAGGCGGTTTTGTCTAGACGTCATTTTAGGAATAACTCTTTTAAATTATATAGATTTTTATTGATTATCAAATCCAATGTCTGTTGCCATTGGGTGTGTTTATAAAGACTAACCAAAGCCTTTGGTTTTGAGGAAAATAAATGCGTATTTTCTACTGCTAATAGCAACTGTTTTGGCTTTATTTTATTCCAGGACAAAACCACCCACAAACAGAAAAACCAAGACTCCAAATCTCTCAGTCCCTATTATCCTAACTCTGAGGAAATGGTACCAGAAAAGTGGATGTGGGCATCTAACCTGCATATATGCAGTGTGCCCACTGAGGCCAAAAGCGGGCATCGGCTCCCCTGGGACTCCAACACAGATCCTCCCCAAAAGCAGCAAGTATTCTTAACCTGGGAGCTGTGAGGGCAGTTGGATTTATAATTATCAGTCTGGTTGTTGCTGAAAGCCTAGCTGTGGCAACCTCGACAGTCCTTATTCATCAAGTAGAGAGGCGAGTTTACTCTTCATAGACTTGGGAAACTCAGCAGTTCTAAGACTCTACAGAAACATTTTAAAATAGCCACTGAGGAATAAGTAGTCCCCCACCGCTGGCATTAGTCCACAAGAACTAAGTTAGGGTATTTGTGCTTTACCAAAATGGTAATTATAACAGACAGTATTAGAAGCACTGATTTAACAATGAGAAAGAGAGATGTGTATCTGTTACGTAGATAGATGGGCCATTCTGGATAGTCAACAGAGTAGTAACCTGTGAAACAAACACAGTGCGCTTTTAGTTTCTCGTGATGGGCGAACCCAGCCCGCCCCGTGCCCCGTCACACAGTTTAGGTTTGCATACGTACGTGAGACAGCGTCTCTCTGTGGGTTAACTGTAAAACCAGAAAGAAGAAAAGGTTAGGGATAGGGGGAGCTGTGTTTTTAATTCCATCTTTATAATCTTTATGAACGTGATTTGGCTTTACGTACAGTGATTGTGGTGGTTTAGAAGAAGATGGCCCCCAGAGGGAGTGGTATGATTAGGAGGTGGGGCTGTGTTGGAGGAAGTGTGTCTCTGTGGGAGTGGGCTTTGATGGTTCCTGTTGCCTTCACCTTGGCTTCCTGCCATGATAATAATGGACTAAACCTCTGAGCCGCCCCAAGTAAAGGTTTCTCTCAGGGTTGCCGTGGTCATGGTGTCCTTTCTCAGCAACAGAAACCCTAAGGCGGTGATTTTCAAAGAGCAATCAAGTTTTTGCTATTAACGGTAAACTTAAATTTTTCAGTATTTTTATATGAACTTAGTATGAATTTTTGTACTCTATCAGTTAGTGGAAAAATTGTTTAATATGCCACAACTACATGATGAATCTTGTTTTGAGCTATGGTTGAAACTAAAGGTTGAAATATAATGACTTGTTTTAAATGATGCAATTACAGTTGTTTTCTAAGCTCCTCCCAGAGAAGAATGGTAGGTACTGTTGATGGTCGTCTGGCTTATTAAAAGACGTAATTACGTCTTCCTCTGAGCTTCAGATTTTGATATTGAGAGCACTAGGGAAGAAAAGTGCCCCCCAATTGCTTTGGCATTCTAGAAGCTTTCTTTTACATGGACTGCTATTGAATGATGGAGCCACCTGGGACTTGTTCTGGGTACTTGCGATCATCTCTGGTCATTACACCTGAGCTGCCTTGACAGTTATACCATGCATTTGCAACGTGCTTCTCGTTTTTCCCCCATGTGCATCTGCAGAGGCATAGATCGACATTCAACCCCAGGAACAAATGGACACCCACGCACTAGCTAAAACTACCTTATGTACCAAGTACTGGCATGGCAGTCTTGCATAATGAATGACAAACCATAATTTGTCAGGTAGGTTCTGTTAAATGAAAGCTTTTTATGTTACGATCGTTACCCTCCTGAACCTCCCAATAAAAGATGGGATGGTTTTGTCAATTGGAAACACTATTAGTACAGAAGAAAGTGCAATGCTTTTCAAATAGGCCTATATTTATATTTAAGAAGTTAGAAAAATCAGTGACAAACTAGATCTTAAGTCATCTAAAGTAAATGGTCTTATATGTACCATGCAAGTGTGTGTGTCTTTCTCACTCCAGTCCCGGGTTGTCACTATTCGACTATAGTCAATCTCAGTTTTGTCAAGTATAGACACCATCTCAAGTTCTATCTTTAAAGGTCCAGAGCTAAGACACCAATAGCATTTTTGTGTTGTGGCAGATATTGACAGTTCATTGAATGATTGCACTCAGCTCTATGAGGTGGTAGTGTCGTACATTTTACTATCAAGGAAATGGATACAGAGCGATGGCCAGGGTCTCATAAAGAACTGTACATTAATTAGACTGGTAATTTTTTTAGTGCCTTAGTTCTGAGAAGAAATTAACTGCACATAGGTACATATTTTTGAGTTTCCTGATGAGGCTGCTATGTATGAATAAAAAATATTAATAATATATTGGGAGAAAAATGGGTCAGGTGCGATTTCATGCCTGAAAAGTTCAGTGTTTAAATGGGGAAAGGGGAGCAGTTTACTGGAATTTAGGTCTGGAAGGGACCTTGAGATTTGTGTAAACAACACACACTCCCTAACAGGATTCATACAGTGAAGCTTGGACTACTATCCCCCTCCCCCCTTCTTAGCACCCCCTATCCTGGCCTTGCAGCCATGAGGCAGCTTGCTGCAGATGTAGCACAAAAGAACAATGGGATTGGCATAACCATAGTAGCTTCAGATTCCCTTCATACCAGGGGCGATAGACCTCTTAAAGGACACTCCTGCAAGCCTGTGTTTGGTCCCAGAACAGTAAGCTATTGGTTTGTTACAGCTCTCTAGCTCCAAGGATAAGACAAATACTTAAACCTTAAGTCTATGGAAAGTTTTTCACGTTATCTTACTTACTGCAGAGATTGTTGAGACACCTGTCATCTTCTGGGCAATCACTGCAAGTGGTTCCTCGCTTATACGGCCGGGTTGGGTAGTTTCCTCTGTGAAGCAGAAGACTGTTAGTAAAGGGCCCCCCAGCGCCATTGCGCTTCACTCTGAATGCTTGACCAAATCCAGAATAGGAAGATGGACAAAGACTCGGGAGGCGAATAAAATGCGCAGAGATGGAAGCAAGGGGAAGGTTGCTAACATTTGGAGGGTTCATGTTATGTCCTAGTGTCTGAGTATTATATAATTTATACCATCTCATGTAACTATGATAACTCTGAGAATGAATTATTTTTCTGTTTAGCAATAAGGAAACTGAAGATCTGGGAGATTAATAGGTTGCCAAAGATCTCAGTTTATATATATGAGTCAGAAAGAAATCTAAAAAGGCCTTATGTTGGGCCTTTTCTCTTTAACCCATAGCCTATATGATTACTTCCATCTAAACACTGCCTATCCTAGAAAACAATTACACTGTATATATTTTCATTGTTCCAGGTCACCATAGTTTTTACTAGATACATTATTGGACTGGGGTGGTGACCTACAAAAGGAAAAGATGGGAAAATTAGAAACAATCCATTTGCATATAAACAATGTGATATGAATAGTAACTGATAATTACTGTGTAATAAAAGATCAAAGGGTGATCTGGAGGAGGTGGGAATGGGGGGTGGGCTGGGGGGAGAGGTGGGCGAGAGAGGGAGAACAGGGGAATCTGTGGATATTATGTTGAACTGAATGGTGTTGTAAAATAATAATAAAAAAAAAAAAGAAAAAAAAAAGATCAAAGGGATGGATGGGGAGAGCTCAGTGAAGTGTTTGCCATGCATCCATGAAGAGCCCATGTTCATTTCTTAGCTCCTACTACAAAGCCAGGAATGGCAGTGTTTTGTTTCAAGTTCTAGCTTTGGGGAGTTAGGTAGGTGGATCCCTGGGACTCACTGGCTGGCCAGCCTAGCCTCATCAGTGAGCCCCAGGTCCCAGTGAATAATATCTCAGAAACAAGGCATTGTATGTAGAGGATAGGGATGGGGAGCTGGAGAGATGGCTCATTGGTTATAAGCCCCTGCTCTTTCAGAGAACCTGGGTTCAGTTCCTAGCACTCACATGATGGCTCACACAACAATCCATGACTCCTGACCTTAGGTTCCAAAGGATCTGACACCCTCTTCTGACCTCTGAAGGCACCAGCTACATAGGCGATACACATATAAACATACAAGCAAAACATTCAAACATGAACAAATCTAAAAAAAAAATTAAAACCATGCACACCAACACATACATGTGTACCTGCACATGTGTGCATCTATCCCCTCCCCCAACAAAAATAAGATAGCAAGGGGTCTGGTAATAATTACAGCCAGTTTCAAAGTAGGGCTGAACATCAACTACTTAGCATCTGCAGCAAATAGAGTGTGTGTTCTAATAACATCCACTGTTCTCAAAGATACAGGTACTGATAATAAAAAAAAAATCAGTTATGGCTAAAACAATGGATTCTTGTTCATAATAAAAGGGAATGTTAGTTTCATGGAAAACAAAGATTTAACTTTTCTAATTGAAGTTTATAGATGTCTCCTTCTCCAGTTCTAATACACCCCCCATTAAGAAATCCTTATTTAGAACCACAACTATATTTCATCCCCAGTCCTTTATGCATATAACTATCTGTATCTATCTTCTAATCTCATTTGGCTTCAAGTTAAATTAGGTTGCTTCAGAAGTTCACTTTCTGGGGTTGGGGCTGGGGAATATGGTACATTGATAGAACATTTGTCTAGCATGGATGAAACCTTAAACTCAATCTCCAATACTGTAAAAATAATGATAAATTATCCTCGTCTTATATCGTAGAAAACAGAACAAACATGTTAGAGAGATTACTGATTTCCAAAACAGACATTAGTCACTGGGGGGCCTTTCACTAGTAAAAAGCACAGCACACAAGAAGCAGTTTAAGTTGTAGAATGATTTTGATGAAATCACTATTGTTAAACCTTATTTTTTAATTATGCATTCCAAACTCGAAGGGGAAAAATGTTACTTGAAATCGGTAGATTCGTTTTGGGGAAAACGTGAAACTAGAAAGACCTGGGTTTGTTTGAGTAGGTGTAATTAAGACAAAGACCAACATTCCGCCTAACATAAAAGCAGAGTATTTTTGTAACTGTCCTAGAAGTCTGAGAGATAAGATGCTTGGGACTCTGGAAAGAGGGGAGATGAGTCTGAGTAAAGGTCCCCAAGGGAGTAGCAGGCGGTAGTGGTACCCAAAGAACACTAGCGTATACTTACAGTCAAAGCTTACTCCCTCCTGTTTTACAAGCCCCTCCTCCTTCCACCCTACTCTGGATGCTGTCTTACTCAATGTGGTATCGCTGTGAAGAGACACCATGACCAAGGCAGCTCTTAACTGGGGGCCTGCTTCAAAGTTCAGAGGTATAAGTGCATTATCATCATGGTATGAAGACAGGCCGAGATCTACATCCTGATCCACGGAGGCAGAGTGTGGCCTGGGCTACAGTGATATGCTTCCCCTAACAAGGCCACACCTCCTAATCCTTTTATATACGTGTGTCTGTACCACATAAATACAACTTTGAAGACAGCAGGCTGGCTGGCTTGTGTGAAGCTCAGTAAAGAGTATGTGTTAAAAAGACTCTAAACGGGGGCTGCAGAGATGGCTCAGAGGTTAAGAGCACTGGCCACTCTTCCGGAGGTTCTGAGTTCAATTCCCAGCAACCACATGGTGGCTCACAACCATCTGTAATGAGATCTGGTTCCCTCTTCTGGCCTGCAGGTATACATGCAGATAGAGCTCTCATATACATAAAATAAGTAAATAGCCGGGTGGTGGTGGCGGTGGAGGCACATGCCTTTAATCCTGGCACTCGGGAGGCAGAGGCAGGTGGATCTCTGTGAGTTTGAGGCCAGCCTGGTTTACAGCACGAGATCCAGGACAGGCTCCAAAACTACACAGAGAAACCTTTTCTCGAAAAACCAAAAAGAGAAAAGAAAAAAAAAAAAAAAAAAAAAGACTCTAAACGGAAGAATGGATGAAAAAAATGTGGTACATATACACAATGGAGTACTACTCAGCAGAGAAAAACAATGAAAGCATGAAATTTGCAGGCAAATGGATGGAACTAGAAAAAAAAATCATCCTGAGTGAGGTAACCCAAACCCAGAAAGACAGTCATGGTATGTACTCATAAGTGGATTCTAGATATAAAATAAAGAACAATCAGACCACAACCCATAGAACCATGGAGGCTATATATATATTGCATGGAGGTCCCTAGGACGACTGTGGCTTATAATAAATTCCGGTTTTACTCAAAAAAAAAAAAAAAAAGATGACTCTAAAGTTAGTCTTATAACCTATGTTTCAAAATTTGATATAATTCTGAAGCTAGCATGAATCTATACTAGAATTCACATTTGTACTTACTGTTATAATAAATATTTTTGAATCACTCCATCTTTGATAGATATAGCCTATAACTGGTATTTCTGGATAGTTCTTTATGTCACCTTCATAGCTACAGGAAGTAGTTGGTGCTCTTGTCATTTTTGACCTCTTGGGTACAACAGACTCCGAGACTAATTTGTGGTCACACAGCATTCTAACTACCCTACCCTTCGAAGGTGTCACGAAAAGTTGTCACTGGTTCAATCACAGCTTTGGCTGTGGTTTCTCTTGTTTCTCCCTTCCCAGGTCAGATTTTTAAGTCAAAACTGTTGTTGATTTTGAAATGACACTTGACTTCAGTTCTTCCTTCCAGCTCACATATTCAACACCTCTCTGGAACAATAAGCTCAGGGAGAAATGAGTCTGTTCCAGTTCGGGAATCCAAGCAAAATTCTAGGCAGCAAATGAAAGGAAAATGGTTACATGTGGAAAAGCTTTAAAGCCCAAAACTATAAACAACTACTGCAAGTCACTAAGGAAGTCACCGCAACAGGAGAATAGGGCAGACGATAGGATTCACAAAAGATAGGGATAACAGTCTGGTAAAGTGGCTTTTAATCACTAGTTAGGAAAGAGATGGAGAAGAAAAAGTTTTCGGCGGCCCACCTTCCACCACCTACTGGCCATTCACATGAAACCCAATCCTGAACTCTAGTTAGAGACCCCAAAGCAGTGTCCCTCCACCTTCTTGTCAGCCAACCCACCTACTGCAACAGCCGGGGACCACGCAGAGCCAGACCCAGAACCCCGTTTAGGAGCCTCTTACTGCCGATTAGCCACTGCTGGGCTTGGAACCCCAGTAAGGGACCTCTAGAGCTAGTCCCCTTCCCTCATCCATCAGCCACCCTGCTCACCTCTTGGCTGGAACTCCACTGAAAGACCTCAGGAGCCAGCTCCCTCCCCAGCTACTCCATCCACCTATCAGTTATCCCAATAACTATGCTAGTTTGGGACTGTGGCATCCAAATCACAATTCCAGGTAGAAACCATCAGAGACCAGTCACCCGCCTGACCATCAGCCTCCCCCACCCCCTACCAGCTGAGCTCTAGGGCCACATGGAGCCCCATAGGGAATCCCAGCTATGGATACCTGAGCCAATTCTTCCACCTGCCCACACAACTATTAGCCACCCCACCCACTGCTTATCTGAACCAAAATTCCAAAGTGCTCCAAGACTGAAAACTTGGCATCATACAGTTGGTCCATAACCCTGACAAGATCCAAACACCCACCCAGCCAACAAAGGTGAGCTTATATCTATCCATACAAACACCACCAACTAACCCTAAATGCCTAAGTCCCATGCAAAAAACAACAACAAAAACAAAAAACAAAAAAAAAAAACCATGAATTATCAATACGTCTCCTCAAGAATCCAACACCCCTATTGTAGTGGGTAGCTGTTCCAGCTTTGATATGGAAGTACTACCCCCATTGAGGCTTCCACTAACTATCATGCCTACCTGTGGCTTGCCCCTGAGGTGGGGCTGAAACTGGAGCCCTTAAGACCCGAGATCTGGATGTGCCGGCTCTCTTAGTTCCTGGTAATCCTGGATGCTGGATGGTAAACCGAGCAGAGTTCTCCAGAGAACACCACTGGACTGCACTTCACCTCTCCTAGACCCTGTAACCTATCCCTTGTAAGTTACCTCCCAAAATAAACCTCCCTTTTAACTACATGGAGTTGCCTTAATAACTCCCAATACCCCTATAGTATTATTTCCTGAGAAAAGCAATTTAGCCAACACCCAAGATAAGGACTTTAAAATTACAAAAAGGTTCAAGGGTCTCAAAAAAAGGATATGAATAAATGCCTGGATGAAGACCCTGAAAACATTTGAGTAAAATAACGAAAAGAAGATTTGAAAATAGAATTTAGTAAAGAGAGGATCTCTGAAGAAAAGCCAAACTGGAATAAAACTTGAAATGAAAACCCCAGGTGTGGTGATAGTTTATTTGTGCTCTAACAAATAAAGCTTGCCTGGGAATCAGAGGACAAAGCCAGCCACTATATTAAACATAGAGGTCAGGCTGTGGTAGCACACTCCTTTAATCCTAGCATACTGGAGGCAGAGATTCACCCGGACCTCTGAGTTCAAGGCCACAGCGGGAACAGAGTCAGGAGTGGTGGCACACGCCTTTAGTTCCAGCACTAGTTAACCATAGCGGTCTGGAGGTCTGTACAGACAGAAAGGAAGTGATAGAGCTGGGTGGAGAGAGGAAGTAAGATGGCAGGGCACAGAAAGGTATATAGGCATGAGTACACAGGAAGTAACTTTTGGGCTGAGGATTTCCTAGCAGAAAGAACTTGTGGCTAGCTTGTTCTGTTCTTCTGATCTTTCACTTTCACTCTAATATCTGGTTCCAGGTTTTTTATTAATAAGACCATTTAGCAATTCGTGTTATACTCAGGAAGTCAAACAAAAAGCTCAGATGAAAGCCTCACCCACAGACTGCACCAAGAGGAAGAGAGAGTATCACTTAAGAGAAAGTGTTAAGTATAAAATACCCCAGGAACAAAACATCCAGGATATCTGAGATACTATAAAAAGACAAAAACCTAAAAATAATAGGTATAGAAGGAAAAGAAACCCAGGTCAAAAGCGGAAAAAAAAATCAAATTTCTCAATTCTAAAGAAAGAGATTGTATTATCAAGGTGCAGAAAACATACAGAACACCATATAGACAGAACCAAAAAAGGAAACGCCTCATGACATAATAATTAAAACATTAAAATATGTACAGAACTATGAAAGGATGTTGAAAGCCAGAAGAGAAAAACACCAAGTCACATACAGAGGCAGACCCTTGCAAAGAACACCAGACTGTTCCCTGGAGACTTTGAAAGCCGGAACAGTCCAGACTGATGTTCTACAAGTTCTGAAAGAGCAGAGATGCTGACCCAGACTACTATACCCAGCAAAACTGTCAGTTCTAACCAAAGGAGGAAAACTTGACATGAATGTCCACTAAGACAGCTTTGCATAGGATACTGCCAGGGATATGTTAGTCTGAAGAGATGATTAAACACATCCAAGAGGGCACAAGGAATAAAAAATTCTAAAACAGTAACTAAGGGAGGTCTGAGAAACCACCACAACAGAAATAAACACTAGTAGGTAATAATAATTCTCCCAATAGCTAACAAAAGCCAAAGACAAGCAGGTTAGATTAGCAAACAGGATCCATGGTTTTGCTGTCTCCAAGACACAGCTCACCATGAAAAATATAGCACACCTTAGGGTAAATGAATGGGGAAAAGTCTTCTAAGCAAACCACTAAAAAATCCAGCAGATATATCTATTTTATGACACAATATACTTCAAATCAAAACTAACTAGGATAGAGAAGAATGCTTCATATTCATTAAGGGGAAAATCCAAGAGGATATTACAGTTCTAAATACTTAGACCCCCAAATACCACCCAGTTTTACAAAGGAAACATGTTTAGATCTAAAAATCACATTATTGGCCCAAGCGCAGTGATAATGGGTGTCTTTATACCCCACACTCATCCCTAGGTCATACAGACAGACAAAAACTAAATAGAGAAGCCCTGGAGTTAAGTGGATATAACAGATGCTTATAGTGTACCACATCCAAACACTAAATAATAATAATAATAATAATAATAATAATAATAATACACATTCTTCTCAGTAGCCCATGGTTCTTTCTCCAAAATTGACCACATATTAGGACACAAGGCAACTTCTCAGGAAACATGGGGAAAATTGAAATAACATGCATCCTGTACTGTATAAAAGCAATAAAGATACCACCAACAATAATCTAACACTTGAAACACGCAGAGTGTTCACACATAGAATGACTCAGCATTATCTATCACTGTTTTTGTATTTACTGGAACCAAGCTGGAAAACATCTATTTCTGGTTTGACCACAGTTTTCTGACTATGTATGACTCACAAGCACAGTGAAGTAGAATTGCTTTTCTCATTTCCAGAGGGGACAAACTGTTTTTACCTGAAAAATTCAACTGTCAAAAGTAATGAAGTAATTAATATAAACTGAGTGATTCCACCTTAGTTTTTTTGTTTGTTTTATGTGGAAAGTATGCTATGATCTTAATAAAACAATAAGTTAATATCAATCCTCCTTCCTTCTATTAATATATCAATTTATGTCCCTGGCAAATATTTTCACCTTGTTACTCTTAAAGATGAATGCCTTTGTAGTGTTAATAAAGTGTGTGTGCACATGCACCCTCTCACAAACAAACAGGAAAAATGTATTAGAGTATTAATGGAGTGAGTCTCTGGGTAAAGAATTTAGAGGCCTTGGGATTTTTGTTTACACATTTTCTAGATTTTCTATATTAAAGATGAATACCTGTAACAACATATTTTTAGAATTTAATTCAAGCACTTACCCTGGTCCATAGTTGCATATAAAATGTGCTCCATTAGAAAGGCTTTCAAAGTTAGCAACTCTAGGGCAAAATTGCACTGCACAGCCAACCTTGTAACTATCTGCCCAAACAACCTGGAAGCACAAGAGAACTTCTTACCATAGAAATGAACATTCGATCATCATCAAGCCTTCATAATTATGGTAAGGAATAGCTACTCTAGTTAGTTGTACAACGTTCTTTACCAGGGAAATTTTGGGTGCTCAAAATGCCGCTGGAAGCCGGGCGGTGGTGGCGCATGCCTTTAATCCCAGCACTCGGGAGGCAGAGGCAGGCGGATCTCTGTGAGTTCGAGGCCAGCCTGGGCTACCAAGTGAGTTCCAGGAAAAGGCGCAAAGCTACACAGAGAAACCCTGTCTCGAAAAACCAAAAAAAAAAAAAAAAAAAAAAAAAATGCCGCTGGAAACAAGTTCTGAAGTATAATCTCGGTATATGTGTAAAATAAACACGTATATGGCAAGATAATAGTGGGAAGCTATTGTAGGACCCCTACAGGTATCACAGCCAGAGAATGAAAACCCACTACAGCCAGACTTGATCAATCAAACTGTACCAAAACTTCTAGAGAGTCCGATCCTGTGCTTTAATTTTCTTACATATTTAAACACAAACTGGGGCGATGTCTCCACATGACAGTTATCATAACGAAGCTTCAGGAACGGCTACATCAAAATTCCCCTGCACAGTAACAAAGCGCCTGTGCCCTTTACAATAAGAATGAGTTCTATTGGCTGATAAACAGAGCTCAGGGCCCAGAGGAAGGATTTGTAATAACAATAAAGATGGATTCTATTGATGGAGGATGCAAAGTACCTGGGGCCACCTTCATAAGGGTTCATAATGAGTTCTATTCACTGAGAGACAAAGCTCAGGAGTAGAGCCTAAACAATTCTCAGGATTTGGGGAGAAATTGAGGTGGAGGCTGGCTCCTAATAGAATAATAGCAAAGGATCCCCTGGTTCTTTGCCCACTTACACTCAAGCATTCCAGGTGACCAGGTGTCATTCTTCTTTCCATTAAGGAAAGCAAACCTGTGCGCAAGAATCCTGGTTTCTCCAATGCTTACTGTAAGCCAGACGTTCTCAACCTGTGGGTTATGACACCTTTGGGGTCGCCTTATCAGATAGCATGAATGTCAAATATTTACATCATGATTCATAACAATAGCAAAATTACAGTTATGAAGTAGCAATGAAATAATTTTGTGGTTGGGGGAGGTCTCCACCACATGAGGAACTTTACTAAAGGGTTGCAGCATTAGGAAGGTTGAGAACCACTGCTCAAAGCCATGCTTCCTACAGAAAGCTACCACAGTGAAATAAAACAGGGTAACTTGATGGAGTGTCTGCTGGGAAGAAAGCAGCTGATTCAAAGGGAGTGTTCAGGGAAGACCTCTGAAGTGACCTTCGAACTGAGATGCAAGTGATGAGGGTGTAGCTTGAGAAAACTAGGGGACAAGCAAGGTGGGTAGGACCTTGGGCACGGGGTTCTGTGCAGAACATGTTCGTTCTGAGCTGTCTATTAGATATTGAAGTAAAGACCGGCATAGCCACTGGGCTTAACCACCTGCAGTTCAGAGGATTGGGTAGCACCAGAGAAAGCAACCTGGAAGACACAAGGCTGTATCAGACCATATATAGGCAAAGATGATAGAAAGGAAGGGGTAACCGCGACCCTGGGTTAAGAAAATACATACAGGAGCAGCCAGCAAAGCAGATGTAAAATGTGGTCCCTTGCTGTTGAGGAAGTGGAGACCACAGCTGGTTCCCAGGAAGGCAGCTGTGCTGTCAGGCTGGGTCCGGTGCTCAGGGGAGCTCCAGACTGCGTTGAAATCAATATGCCTGCAGCATCTTTACCACCTTCCAAGATGCTGTCTCCTTCCTTTCCTGAGAAGCATCCCACCTCGTCATTTTCCACCGGTTCCCATAAATTATGCGGCTCGTCTTGACTAAGAATGATGAGTATTAAAGATGACCAAAAAAAACGGGGCCTGGAGAGATGGCTCAGAGGTTAAGAGCACTGGCTGCTCTTTCTGAGGACCTGATTTCAATTCCCAGCAACCACATGGCAGCTTACAACCATCTATAATGAGATCTGGTGCCCTCTTCTGGCAAATGTATACATAATAAATAAATAAAATATATTAAAAAAAAATTACCAAGAACATTTGAGAACCTAATTAGTTCTTGAAGTCAAACCAACCATTTCAGAGTTTTTTTTTTTACAGTGACACAAAAATTATACTTTAAGATTTTTTTTAACCATAATTATGAAGGCATTTTGTGCCAAGCATTGTACTAAATATGTAGGCATAATGGTGGGTGATCTGGGGTCTGCAGGAACCTTCATGAAATCTAGACAGAGGCAATCATGGAACTGATAGAGCTCTGATCTCTATCAAGGGTTCTAATACATGGCTTCTCTGAGGGCCACAGACATTGATCTGTCTTTAAACACAGAGCAGTGTCCTGTGTGAGCCCAGGGTAGAGAGGACTCATTCACCAACTACAACAGAGGCTGGTCTGGCTGTGGAAAAAAAGCATGTTTACTTTAGAAAATTAAATTATCACTCCCTGAGGAGAAAGTAGAGGGAGGGAAAAGAGCAAGCCCAGGATGGAATCGGAGATTGCCAAAGGTCTTCAGGTGGGACAAAGGGATGCAGACACATGGGTAGGAGTGCCTACCTTTTGCAGACTGACGTTCCCTTGCTTTGGGAGCTGGGAAGAAACTAGAGAGGTTGTTCCTAAATCTCAGAGACAAAGAGCCATGCCATCCTTTGGCTAGAAACAGTAGTCTCTTCTCCATGACTGAAAAGGATTGCTCCCCGAGGAACAGCTCTGAGTATCGGAAGCTGGGAGCCCCATGTGGGGATCTCCAGCCTAGACAGACAGTAAGGCGACTTGGGCTTCTCTGTTGAGACGTTGAACATTGTTGGGTCAACGTGACCCTTGTACTTCTACTTTCCAATCACTTTTGTTTTATTTTGAAACTTTCAATTTTAATATTCATTTCATTTGGGCCTGATTTTTATCTGGGCTGCCCACATCAGACTTACTGAGAAACATTGGTGTTCTTAGACAACTCCGTTTCAGCTGTATTTCAACAGCTCCCGTCAGGTGCTCCTTCCACACCATACCAGGAGTCCCATGTCACCATTCCTATCTATCACCTTAGCTCACTTAGCATTTTGTTTAATCTCTTAGTTTTTGAGGACTTCCTTCCTTCCATAGTGTTTTCAGATTTCCTTCCTCTTTGGGCCACCTGTACTTTTTCAGAAATGTGCAGATATTGCTTAGCATGCGCAGTATGCTTCAGTTGGTGTGTTAGCTATTAGTCACTGAGGCAAAACATCAGAAGAAAGGCAGGTTCTAGGTCATGATTCCAGTATGTGGTCATCTGTCATCATTGCCTTTAGCTCTGTGATGAGGGTCATAGAAACTAGTCCTACCTTGGAATGTCCAGGAAACCAAAGAGAGAACACGGAGGATAAAGTCCCAATATCCCTTTCAAGTGACTACCCCATGACCTAATCTTCCTTTGCCTGGACCCCACCCAGTACAGCTTTCAACACATTCCAACAGTGCATCAGGCCTTTAGGAAACATTGATGACTTCAACTCTAATAGTTTTCAAAGTTGGGTTAAACTGGATATGGCGCCTCCCATCTCTAATCCCAGTACTTGGGAAGCTGAAACAGAAATCTCACTGTGACATCAAGGCCTACCTGGGCTACACACTGGATCTCAGGCTAGCCTGGGCCACAGAGTTTGTCCTGTGGTTATCTTTACCTAGTCGTCAAAGAGGCAAGCTGGGGTTACACAGTGTCAGGGTGGGAATATGAACTCAGATCCAAATTGAATCTGGAACTTTCCCACCAGTGAATCCTCTAAACAAAAATGAAAACTTGCCAGTCTGTCCCCAGTGACCATAAAGGTAAAGTGTTGAATTAGCATGTCAAGAAATATTGACTGTTCACAGAGAGATAATCAATCTGACCGTATGTCCTGTACTGCGTACCAGCTGTTGTCATTGGGCAACATATGGAAACAACTTGATTTTCAAAAAGAACAGGGTAAGTAGAACATTACAATCCCCACTTTAGGTAACTGTCCAGCAGGAAGCTGAAGTGACTGAATTGTCCTGAAACCCCCCCACCAAGGTCCCTTCAAAGAATGAAACAGGAATTATAGTCAAGATATATCAGTATCCTCTTCCAACATGATTTATTAGAAAACTAGATCCTGGGCTCTAATCTTTGCTCAGTACTTACCAACAAGTGTTGGTCCAGATTTCTCTACAGCACACTCTGAAATATTAACTTATATGCTGATCCTTGATGGGCTTACAATCTCAGAGGTGTGAGTAAGGAGAAACAGGAGGGGCAAGGAAGGCAGGATGTGGTTGGAAATGGTTTCTGGCTCTCAGGCTAGCTCCCTCTGATTTTGGGGGACACATGTGTGCAGCTTTGGGAGACACGCATGCGCATGGCTAGTGCAATTCAGAGAAACTGACACCAGCCATGTGAGCAAAGAGGACACAGAAACTATACCACCAAGCCAATGTTCCACACTGCAAGAGGTGTGGCACTTGGTTCTTGAACATGGAATTTGGCAAATGAAAAAATAAAGACTTTAGGATAAATTAACCAGGTATAGAAGGTGTACAATGCATAGGAATAAGCCTGTTACTTTGAATTTTAAAGAGCTGAGCATCAAAATATGTGGCACTCAGAAGACAGTTCACTTTATAATAGACTTGTTAGCCATACTTGTAACTCCCTCATCCCTGGGAGTCAGAACAAGAGGAGAGATTCAAGTTCATGTCACACAGACTTGAGACAGCAGAAATGTCCCTCAATTTTTAATGAGTATTACTGCCTAGACGGATGGCTCCTATATGACTTTATCCATGTAACTAGCTTCTCCAAGTATGTTTTCCTCTCATATTTATAACCATACTAGCTCACTATATATTTCTTCAATACCACGTTCAGTTCTCTCTTCACCTTTAAAAAGGTGATTCCAGGGGAAGTATTTACCTGAGTGTAATGGCCGCAGACTTTTGTGCATCTCATAGTGCTGAAGTCATAGTACTTGATTTCATTGTACCAGTCCGAGATGGCTGCAGAAGCCGAAAAGAGGAATAAAGATCCAGTCCAGATATTTTCCCCCACTACGGTGAAGTTTGGGTGCAGCCGTGATTTCAGCTGTGGGTTGTGTGCAAATCGACAAGATTTTGCCCACGCTTTTGCAATCCGGGCTAGTGCTGGGTCCCAAGACTGAAAAATAAACAGCATAAAAGTCAAGAAAGAAATCTCTTCCTCAAAACTGTAACAACACAAGGCTTTCCCCCTGTTCATTCAGATCTGTAGACCAGTGGGGACTGGCTTACTACTTACTGTACTACCAGATTCCAGTTCCTTCTGGAGTGGGAGCCCAAGGGGCAAGTGAGGTGGGATGACAGGAACTGAGGAGGAGCCACAGCCTATAATGCTAACTACTTAGTCTCAACCTGCTAGGGAGGGCAAGAATACGAAGCCATCGGGTCAGAGAATAGGACTAGGAGAGGAGAAGCCGAAACATCTCTGGCTGTAGGTGATAGAGACTTATCACGAGAAGCCCTAAGAGGTGGACAAGTCCAATGAAGCAGCAGGGGAAATAAAGATCAGCAGGCAACACATGGCAGCTTCAGGGCAATAGAGATCAGCATGTAACACGTGGTTGCTTCTGTATAAAGTAGTGAACATGCTTAAACACACACACGCACACACACACACACACACACACACACACACACACACACACACACACCTCCAGAATAGCTCCATTCTCATAGTCCTCCAACAATATACGTAGGAATAAACCTTACCAAGGGGGTGAATTACCTCTCCAATGAAAACCAAACACTGAAGAGAACACCAGAGCAGCGGTTCTCAACCTGTGGGTTGAGACCCCTTTGGGGGATGAACGACCCTTCACAGGGCTCGCATATCAAGATATCTCGCATATCAGATATTTACATTATGATTCATGGCAGTAGCAAAATTACAGTTATGAAGTAGCAACAAAAATAATCTTATGGGGCTGGGCAGTGGTGGCGCACACCTTTAATCCCAGCACTCGGAAGGCAGAGCCTGGTGGATCTCTGTGAGTTTGAGGCCAGCCTGGTCTACAGAGCGAGATCCAGGAAAGGCACCAAAACTACACAGAGAAACTCTGTCTCTAAAAAACCAAAACCCCAAATAGTAGTAGTAGTAGTAGTAGTAGTAGTAGTAGTAGTAGTAGATAATAATAATAATAATAATAATAATAATAATAATAATAATAATAATTTGATGGTTGTGAGTCACCCTGACATGAAGAAGTGTATTAAAGGGTCACAGCATTAGAAAGGTTGAGAATCACTGCTCTAGAGAATGGTAAGGCTCACGGAGTAGGGTTCATGCTCATGGAGTAGGGTTCATGCTCATGGAGTAGGGTTCATGCTCATGGAGTAGGGTTCATGCTCACGGAGTAGGGTTCATGCTCATGGAGTAGGGTATTTTCAAGCAACAGTACAGCTGAAAGATGTTTACAGATTTACTTTGCTACTAATGCTTTCTCCTTAAAGCTAGGGAAAAAAAAAAACAGAAAATGAACACAGAAACACAAAAGACTCCCTATGCCAAAGGATGTCTGAGCAAAAATAACAGTGCTAGAAGAATTGTCAATCTGGACTTCAAAAATATAAAGTGCGGTCAGAAAGGAGACGAACAGAGGAGGGCGCTAGACAAATGATGCCCGGGAAACTGGATAGGCATGCACACACACGGAAGCACGAAACCGAATCATGGCTGTAGCTTTGCTTAAGACAGAGCCCGGGAAAGGCTTCACCGTGTGGGTTCTGATCACACGCACACAGTCATTACAAGCAAAACAAAAAAACGGTTCAGGATGACCCAGAATGCACATCCAGCCTAATGCAGGCAAGCGGCTTCTGACTGACATGTGCTATAAGTTCTGCTGGTGCACTCACCATGTACAGCATATTCCTGGCTTTTGGATTCACCTTTGACCGGAACTGGTTGTGAATTTGAACACATTTTTTGATGAAATCCTCATCTGCTATGTCTGGCAAAGTACTTGCTGTATATGAAGCACTAGAAACGGAAGAAACCATCCAGGCAATCACAACAAGGAGGGCCTGCATGATCGATCCCTCTGGCTGCAGATGGACCTAGAACACAAGAACCCCGGCGTTTTGACAGGACGCTTGGTTCTCTCAGCTTTCAGACTTTTTTCTTCTTCCTGTGCTGGAGGTTGAACCCAGGGTCACTTGTGCTAGGCATGGGCTCTGCCACTGCACCAGATCTTCAGCCCTCTGCTTCTTTATGGCCAACTTCGCAAAGCGCAGGCAATGTCAGCTTGAGAAGCCCGAAAGCAGAACGTGAAGTTGTTATGAAACTTCCACACTGGGTTTCTCCATATATGGCTTGCAGCTCATTTTGCTCTTAACCCTGTCAGAGCTTCTCGATGACACAGCAGCTAGAGAACACAGATTGCTAGGCTTTGAGATGGGAGATAGTCCCAAAGGAATTCCTGTGGTCTTCAGAAATAAGTCCTGTATTACTCAGGCCTCTCTAAAGGAACAGACATGACAGAAGGCATGTATTAAAAGGGGATTTATTAGACTGGCTTAGAGGATGTGGCCTGAGGGGTCCCACAATGGTTGTCTCTTGCCAGTAAGCCTCAGAATCTGGTAGTTGTTCAGTCTCTGAGGCAGGATGTCTCAGCAGTCAAATTCTGGAGTTGGAGTCCTGGAGTATTCCCTTCTGTCTGCAATCTTGAAGAGGCTGAGTTTAACATCAACCACAGGCACAGGAAATGAGAGAACTTACCAGTGAGACGGTGGGCAAGCAGGCAAAAAGCAACTTTCTTCCAGGTCCTTTTATGTAAGCTGCTATGAGAAGGCGTGGCTCAGGTTTAGGGTGACTTGTCCTACTTCAACTGATCTGATTTAAAAAAAAAAAAAAATCCCGCCCCCGAGTGCCCAACTGCTAGGTTTTTTGTTAATTCCAGATGGAGTCAATTTGTCAGCCAAGATGACCATCTCACCTCTCCACCAAAAGGCTTGCAAATGTTTTTGTAAAACCTTTTTGTTGGACTCCTATGTGCAAGCTGTGGTGGGAATACAATGGTCCCTGCTTTTTCAGTGAGTGTCTGAATGAGTGCTCTGTACAGACTACTTTCCTACACATAATGGTAAAGTTGAAGTCACAGCTTACGCACAGTCAGAGATAACACTAACAATAATCAACTTAATCAAGAGTATTTACTGATAAACTTGCCAGAATCACCACTATATGCAGGGGGGACATTGTTAAGTAAAATAAAGGTTTCTAGGACATGGACAGCAATACCTAAAGTTTATCTGAAAAAGTAAACTGTTATTAAGTTATTGACCAGTGACCAGTGACCAAAACCACACTATGTTCTGAACAAAGGTCGGGTGACTTTCAGTACAGAATAATTTGCCGAGGCACAAAATTTCACCACATTCTTCAGAACAGTGCACAACTTAAAACCTATGAATTGTTTGATTCTAGAATTTTCTATGTAATATTTTTAGATGGTGGTTGACCATGAGTGACTGAAGTGGGAGGGGACTATTGTGTCTGGTTAGCATCATGACTTTATGCAAAATTCAGAGGTGGAATTGTGAGATGTACACCCCCAGGCATGCTTGGTGAAGGGGGGAGGGAGAAGGGTGGGGTGGGGTGTTTTAGTTTCTTTTCTGTTTCTGACCAGCAACTGGCTGTGAGACCTTGAACAGCTTAGCATACTCTAAGTTCTTAGAGACCTGGGAAGATCAAACAAACCTTAATTCAATACATTAAACTCCCGCTGTGTGCATTAGGGTTAATGATATAAAAAGCTGCTAAAAACAATTACGAGTTTAACCATGAAGGGAGCTATGAGATGAGGTTAAGAGCAATTACAGTACAGGCTGTTGACCTGAACGGGATGCACAGAAAGGTCTGGGGTCAACAGGAGAGGATACATGGGAAGGGCAGAGATAACAGCTTTCACTTAGCACACTGGTTCTCAACCTTCCTAACGCTGCAACCCTTTAGTTCAGTTCCTCATGTTGTGAACCCCCAACCATAAAATCATTTTCATCGCTACACCAGAACTGTAATTTTGATACCTGTTATGAATCATAATGTAAATATTTTTGGAGACACAGGGTTGCCAAAGGGGTCACGACCCACAGGTTGAGAACCACTGATCTAGCAAAAGTCTCTCTCTCCCCCCCACCCCCCTTTTCTGAGTCTAGATTCAGATAGGAAAGGATTAAGTAAAAGACCGGAAACTTACAGCAGCATTGCTATTGCTACCTAAGCAAATGGCCTTGCTAGACACGTATAATCAATCTCAAATTCTGTCTAGGATACTGTTTCTGGTAGCATTCTATCAGTAAAGACTAAGCATTTTCTTGGCTGAGGCGCAGAAGCAACGTTTGGATAGCTGTGCTAATCATTGGCAGTGAGTAGGCTCTTCCTTGTAGCTTACTTTCCATCCTCCAGGTCTGTTAGCTACACTGTCTGGGTTTTGAACACAGAACAAGAAACATAACCCACCACGTGAGCAAATTTAGCGGTTGCTTGAGCACCACACGCACATGCACACGCGAGTGAACATTATCACCTTGAAATCGGCCCTAGTTTTCTTTCCGTTAATGTGATCAAACATGGGTCGGCACAACTTGGGGGGAGGGAAAGGGTTCATAACTCCACACCACACCCAATCAGTGAGGGAAGTCGGGGCAGGAACTCCAGCGCTAACCTGGAGGCAGGGACCGAAGCAGAAACTGAGAAGAACTACTCCTTACAGGCTTGCTCAGCTCACTTTCCTACGATTCCCCAGGACCATCTGCCTAGGGGTTGGCACCGCCCACAGTGGGCTGGACCCTCCCATGTCAATTATGAATCAAAAATATGCCCCACGGACTTGCCAACAGGCCAGTCTGGTGGGTGCAGTTCTTTGCCCGAGGTTCCCTCCCCTGGTGACCCCCGTTTGTGTCAAAGTTAACAAAAACCGAGCGAGCACAATACCCAAAGGATCGATTGGCGTTTTCTCCAGTCTCCTAGAACTAATCTCCAAAAAGGAAGGTGCCATCGGAGGCCATTTTCTGTGTTACTATTCAGAGCAATTTAACCCCCTGAGCGCCCTCCCCCCCACCTTCTCTAGCCACATTGCATTTCTGCAGCCGAAGCAGAAGTGGTTTACCACAGAACAGCGGAAATGAGCGCTTGCAGTTCTCGGAAGATTTACGGGGTTGTGGGGGGGGGGGGTACGAAGCGGGTGGGGGGTGGGGGGTCAGGTTCCCTCCACTACTTGACTTCAGTCTTTGCCACAGTGCCGTTTCAGCAAAATTTATTTATTTATTTTTGGTTTTTTCGAGACAGGGTTTCTCGGTGTAGTTTTGGTGCCTGTCCTGGATCTCACTCTGTGTAGCCCAGGCTGGCCTCGAACTCACAGAGATCCGCCTAGCTCTGCCTCCTGAGTGCTGGGATTAAAGGCCTGCGCTGCCACCACCACCTGCCTGGCTTTCAGCAAATTCTGTTTCAGGTTTTTAGTATTTTTAACAGTGCAGTTATACTACATTTTGTAATAAGAAAATAACACTATTTTTGGAGTCATACCCACATTAACACACAGATAAACCTGTACACAGATAAAGGGATCCTGGTACCCCCTGTATCATGACCGTCCCTGCATGAGAGGGTAGGGGAGAAATGACATTGGACCCACTATACCCTTACCCTTTCTAATTAGATTCTGGAAACACCTAGGCTTGGAAAGCCTCCAGCATGCTGGTTCTCAACCTATGGGTCCTGACCCCCCAGTCAGCTGACCCTTTCACAGGGGTCACCTAAAACCATCAGAACACACACGTACGTTTACATTATGATTCATAACAGTAGCAAAATTAGTTATGAAGCAGCAATAAAAATAATTATATGGTTGGGGTCACCACAATATGAGGAGCAGTATTCAAGGGTTGCGGCATTAGGAAGACTGAGAACCACTGCCCTAGAGACTTTCCTTTAATAAGCACCATTTCAAGTTGGGTAGTTCATTTTTATAGCCAGGAATTCTGGCTTTGGGGCTTCCCCATTTGATGCAAGGTCTTACTCTCTAGCCTAGGCTGTCCTCAACTTTGTGATCCTCTGACCTCAGCCTCTCGAGTGCCGAGATTACAGGAGTGAGCTAGCACACCTGGCCTCTAATGTTTGTTTTGAGACAAGGTCTCTCTAGTTTGTAGCCCAGGTTGCCCTGGAACTTACTAAACAGACCAGGCTGGTGTCGAACTCACAGAGTTCCACCCACCTCTACCTCCCCAGTGCTGGGATTAAAGGTATGAGTTACCATACCCAGCAAGATTCTCTCATATACTGCTGTTCTTTCAGTCATGTGTGTATGTACATTTGAACACACATCTGTGTGTTTTAAAGAAATACCATCTGCACATTCAGAGATTTCATTGAGGCCATAATTTTATGTATATTGTATCATTTTTCCATAGTCATGGTTTCATAAGAATGCTATTGGATATTGTAACTCTTCATAAATACTTCATGTGCTGTATTTTCTACAAGTGAATAATTTGCATACTATAACATATATACATACATATGAATATTCAGATTTTTTCCACAAATAATGCTGTGGAAATCTTTATGTAGAGAGAATCATGTGCAATTACCTTTAGAACTTATGCTAATTTATATTATCATTAGTATGTACCTTTCAGGATGATTTAAGATATATATATATATATATATATATATATATATGTATATATATATATTGTTTTTCATATTGTAAGCTAACACTAGAGTGAGATAATAATGCAAGAGGCCAGAATAACTTTTATTTTGGAACTACTAGAGAAAAAGAAATTTCAGTAATACAACTGGACTCAATTTCCAATATAATAAAGACACCTGAGGAATTACAGTTATCAAGTAGAAGATATCAAGGGGACAGCAGATTTCTGTTAAGACTGAGTTAATGTTACTGATGTCAAGATTGAAAGTTCAGATATCAAGACAGGAGAGATGATATGCTCGCAAAACTGCCATAAAAGCATTTTTGCTAAAGCTGATCTAGCAGGTCTAAGGGCAAAGGGCAAGACCTAGCACAGATGGGTGCTTAGCCTGTCCTGGCCAGTTCAGTCAAGTTTTGTCAACACTCAGTACCTCCCCTTTCCTCCTCTTGCATGCTAGACTCTAGCTTATCACTTCCTAACTTGAGCTGATCTTGGGGTACAGTTTTTCCAAAGACGGATCTGACCTGGAACTTCCACATTTGCCCTTTGATTTGTGGTGTTATATACTAAGGAAAAGAGCTCCCCAGTCAACATGACGAGTGCCAGGATCAACTGTGCTCACACCAGAACACAGCAGTGGCTTCAAAGAAGGAATCTGAAGTAATTGCATCAGCCAGGTTTTTCATTGCTGTGACAAGATTCCCAGGAAGACACCTCAAAGAACAGATTTTAGTTTAGGGCTTCAGTCCCTCGTTGTTTCTAGGCCAGGGTAAGGTGGTGCATGTGCAGAGGAACAGTGCTTCCTACTGCATGACTCTGGGAAGCAGAAAGCCAGGGGTGGGGTGGGGGTGGTCAGGGGACAAAATGCATCTTTCCTGGGCATGGCTCTAATGACTTCCTTCCTTCAGCTAGGCCCCATTTCCTACTTTTCATACTCCCCAATAATTTCTTATGAACTAATAAGTTTCCCGAAACCAATCAATTGCCTATCACACCCTAATTCATGAGCCCAAGGAGACCTTTTTCAAACTATGATAATGCTGAGAGTGAATATCATACACACCTACACTCTCAAACATGGCTATAGTTATGGCAAATATATTTTTAAACTTTCCATAGCACTGGTATGTTTCAGGTATTTAAAAAGGGGCTCATATTCTCACTTCTACATGTATGCTTCAAAGCTGAAATACGAGTAACTAGGTTTTACATAAATATCGGAGGTTTCCTGCCTCTGTAAGAAGAGAATCTGCCTGTGTACTCTGTCAAGCTTCTCCAGTGACATCTACTGGGGAAGACTTATGCCTCGGCAGTTATATTACCAAATTCTTAGCAGCCGAGAAGACCACTGCCCAGATGGAGAACTACAGAGAAATCAGCTCTCCAGTGGACAGGCTGTGAGCTGTTGTGGTTACCGTGGTAACACAACTTCCTCTTTCTCTTGAACTGTTTAGCTACACACTCATATCTTTTCAGCTCTTTGGGTTTGGCTTTACCTAGGACTAAGGAAGACTAACAGGTTTATGATAGAATATTCCACTGACTTAAAAGATGGGACAGCCATCTCCTGCCAGGTCATGGACTCATGACCAGCGGCCTTGTATTTTTCATGACACTATTGCCTGACATAGTCTATTAATGTTTGCTTCCTTGTTACCCTGGAATCACATAGGTACATTATATTTTCAAAATGTTTACTTATTTTTATTTTACTTTCTTGAGATAAGCTGGTCTTGAACATGCTATGTAGCCCAGGATGACTTTGAACTCTTGATCCCCCTGTCTCCTCCTCTAAGTGCTGGCATTTCAGGCACTCACCAACCACACCCCATGATAGATACATTTTGGATGAGGAATCCACGGGCAGGAGAACTAGGCCAAGTTCACACAGAAAATGGAAGAAAGGAAGTAAACCCAAGCTGTCTCTTTTCATAGTAGCAATGGCTTTCGGACCTTGGTACCAACACAGTTACTGGTGGTTTTACTCTGTTGTTCTCAGTGTTTCTGGGCTGTGGCATAGGAAAGCCATTACTTGACATCTCTGGGCTTATTTTCCCCTAATGGTATCTCCTCCCTGCTAAAGATAGGCTGAATCATATAATCTCATTTCCTGTATCTTGGGCTGTTGACATCCAAATCTTCCTGTTTCCTACTGTGGCTTCCAGACTGCCACTACCAGGCCTTCCCTGGGAGTGTTTTGGATATGTGAAATCCATATTATACCACATTCTACACTAACACCATCATCTGAAGATCTCTTTTATAGTCCCGAGACACTAGAGCCAACAGTGCCTGCAGAAATCCCCACAGCCTGATGAGGGCCTCCACACACATGCTCACAGGTGCATGCACACCATATGCAAACACACACAGCCATAAATACACATGAATGTGCACGCTCACACATAGACATACATACACATAGGGCTGGAGACATGGCTAAGTGGTTAAGAGTACTGGGTGTTCTTTTAGAGGACCTGGGTTCAGTTCCCAGCACCCACATGGCAGCTCACACTACTGTCTGTAACCCAGTTCCAGGGCATCTAATATTCTGTTCTGGCCTCCTTGGCAGTAGGCACACATGTGGTACACATAGATACATGCAAGCAAAATAGCCAAATGCATTAAATGAAAACAAATTTAGAAACAGGAAATGAAGACAGAACAACAGAATCCTGGGGTATTTGATATACTCTGAGTTCCCATTCCTGGACTAGATATTGCCATCCTCAGTAGTGTCCCAGGAAACTAGGGCATTATGCTCTGGAACCAGGAAATCTTGCTGAGGGAAGAAGGGACTTTGGCTCTAGTGATCTCCTTTCAAATGCAACTGTCCTGGGCTTTCCTAGTGAAGATCCCTCCAGTTAAGGCCAGTTTTTCTCTATTCCCAATAACTAAAAGGGAGCAATCCCTTAAACACATTATATCAGGCCAGCATGACCCTCTTACTGAAGGCAGAGAAATTCACAAGAGAAAGCTATAGACCAGTGGTTCTCAGCATTCCTAATGCTGTGATGCTTTAATACAGTTCCTCATGTTGTGCTGACCTCCAACCATAAAATTATTTTCATTGCTACTTCATAACTGTAATTTTGCTACAGTTATATAAAATATCTGTGTTTTTCAATAGTCTTAGGTGACCCCTGTGAAAGGGTTGTTTGTCTCCCCAAAGGGTTGTGATCTGTAGGTGGAGTACTGTTGCAATAGACCAATATCCCTGATAAGAGTCGATGCCAAAATTCTTAGCCTCATTATTATCAGATCAAATTCAGTAAAATATCAAAAAGGAATACAACATGATCGAGTTGGTTTCATTTTAGGGATGCAAGAATGACTTAACACAGTACAGGGCATCAACTGACTGGACACAATCCAGTCTCAATAGACACAGACAAGGGGTTTGCTAAAATCCAACATTCCTTCGTGATAAAATCCATGAGCAAATTAGACGAAGAAAGATCATACCTCAACATAATAAAAGCTATATATAATAAATGCATAGTCAAAATTGTACTGAGTGTATGTTGCGGGGGTGGGGTGGGGTGGGGGAGAATTGAAATATATACTAATTATTTTTAAAAAGCTGTCACTTGCTTCTTCAGAGCTCCTAGGACATGCCATATTAAACTGCTAACATGCATGATTGACTTTAGAAGGGTTGCATAGGAAGTTAAACCCAGGGCATACTTGAAACACTAACAAGACCGTCTTCAAAGCACAGGCTTGTCCATTTTCAGTTTCACTCTTTGGAAGTTGTTTTCAAGGGGAGAAAAAGTGTGTTAGTTGTACAAAAATTTATTCACTGTGGCTAAATGACAAGGTGTTTTTCTCAGTACGGAAGTCCGAAGACTGCCAAGGGCAATCCAGAATCAGTAAAGCGGGAATATGATACCAGCAGCGCTTTAAGCTCTCTGAGTATCCTTGCTTGTTTATCATCGGCATGCGGCCTTTCTGCTCATGCTTTTTTTATCCCAGGGTCACCTGACTCACTGCAGACATACAGAAGGAAAGAATGCTACTTATCAGAGTAGGGATACAACAGAGCCAGTTTCCAGAACAGTTATACAGAGAGACGCCAACATCCCGAGCTAAACCCCATTGTATGGGGTTGAGTTATGATCCTCTGTCTGTTCCTGCGATAAACACCATGACCAAGAAGCAATTTGGGTATGAAAGCGCTGTTTTCGTCATACAGCTTACACTTTATCACCCAGAGATGACAAAGTAGAAACCTGGAGACCCCAATTGAAGCAGAGATCAGAGAGAAATGCTGCTTACTACTGTCTCGCTCAGCTTGCGTTCTTACCTAACCCTGAAACACCTGCCAAGGGGTAAGTGGGACCGACCACGTCAATCATTATCAGGAAAACACCTCCTCAGGCATGCACACAGGCAAATCTGATGGATGGAGGCAATTCCTCAGCTGAGGGTTCCTCTTTTGACGACGTGTCTCTAATTTGTGTCAACTGGATAAAACTAACCGGCACAACTTCCAAAACGTTGAGATTCTCATCTCTTCTAATGAAGGAAGATGAGGTCCTTGCAGGCGCAATGGAGTTAAAAGGAGGCTATTGAGGTTGCTTTACCCAGTATAACTGCTCTCCTTAGGAGTACAGACACGAGAGAGAGAGAGAGAGAGAGAGAGAGAGAGAGAGAGAGAGAGAGAGAGAGAGAGAGAGACAGAGAGAGACAGAGAGAGACAGAGAGAGAGAGAGCGACAGAGAGAGAGACAGAGAGAGAAGGAGAGAGACAGAGAGAGAAGGAGAGAGACAGAGAGAGAGAAAGCAACAGAGACAAAGAAACAAGAGATGAGACAGAGACCGAGGGAGGAGGAGGAGAGCCATAGGGAAACAGACACTGGAGGAAGGGGTCACAGGAAGATGGAGACAGAGAATGGGCTTGTTTGCCGTGAGGCTAGTAGTTCCTGGGGCCAGCAGCAGCTGGCACAGTGCAGGGAGCATCCTCTTTGAGGCTCTGGGAGGAGCAGAGTCTGGCCAAGACCTTGACTAGCCTCCAGACACGAGAGCTAGACTAACACTTGCTAGTCATCTAGTTTGTTGAACTTGGCTACAGTCATTCTAGTAAACACTGTACCTAGTTCTGATTTGGAGAGTGGGGGTAATACTTCCTTATGGCAGAATGGAGAAGATAACATAGCACCGGATCTACTTAGAGAAAAGGTTTTCTTGGGTTCCACTCAGGACTCAGGGAGGTAAACACACACACACACACACACACACACACACAGACCAAACAAACAAAAACCCCAAACCCCAAGACAACACTGTTGTCCTTTTTTAAATGGCTGCTGTCTTTTAAGCACAGCTGTCTGAATCAGCAGCTGCAACTCCACAGCTACCAGCGGAGGATTGGCCGCAAGGGCTCCCTTGGGCTCCAGCTCTTGCAAAGCTACAAAGGGAACTTAACTAAAACTCTGTCCCTCTAGAGACCTCACAATTGATCCAAAGGTTAAAGTGGAATTCTGCGCTTCAGAGAGGCTGAAGAGCAAGTAGCTCACCTCCTCTCCTTGCTGGAGTCCTCCAAAACAAAGCTCCTCGATTCTCCTGGCCCTCCTTATAAACCCTTTCTCACCTGGCTCTCCCCTACCACTTCCTGTCAGCTAGTTGCTGACTCGGACTCAGCCCAGGTTCATTTTATTGAATCAAACACATCTTTGCACCGTTAAGCAAACGTTCCGGAGCATAAACAAAAGCAACACATCTTGAAATAAATATTCTACAACACATTACTCTACCTCTATGACAGAATCAGACGCAGAGGTACAGAAATCATTGATAGTCCAGTGTTGGGGTTTTATGATGAGACAGCGTTTTCTCATTTACCTGCAAAAATATTTTCTTGCCTTTAAGTTACATAAATTGTTTGACAGATGAGATCACATTAAAACTGAAGTTATAGTCTACTTTTAAAAGGTTATTTAATAAGTGTTAGATGCTTAGAATGATTGATTTTCAGTTTTTTTTAGGATATCAAGTTTAGTATTAAAATAGAAGAGGAATTCTTATGCAATGGCCACTTCGATGCTAACATATCAATTGGTGCCCTCAAACACTTAAATCCTAATAATTATATGTAACAAAAAGTCATACAGCTGTTTAAGATAGTGTCCTGGCTCAAATGCAAGACCTCATGATGTCAAAGGGAGCAGGGGAGAACTTCGAAGTGTCTGGGAAAGGGACTTGAAGAAACAGAGCACAAAAAAGAACACCAACAGCCATGAAAGAAAAGAGGTTCCCGGCAGAGAAAGTACTGTTTGCACATCGGGGAGACGTCAGAAGGAAGTGACAGTTGGGGGGGGGGGGTCAGTGGTGGAGCGCTTTGCTTACCAGGCTGGGTTTGACGGTACAGAATAAATAAGGAGCCAATTCCCTGAACCGGGAAGCTGCACTGAGCCTCGCCGATTTTCCCTGCTTACAGTAGGGATTAACTACAATACCAAATATAATGATTTTTGTTGAAGGCCAATAGGGAGACTTCTGGCTTGTGTTTTTTCATCTGCCCTTGGAAGTTACTACTTCTTCCTAAAAAGAAAGGAGCTGAACAGACCGAGAAGTCAGCAGCTCTTTTGGGATCCACGAAAAGAACTGAGGACAGGGCCAGCAGGTTGGTCTCAAAGAGACAAGCAAATGGAGGGACTGAAAACTTACCAGAGAGTAGAGAGAGCAGCCACAGGGTGAGAAATCTGTAACAGGAACTGATGAGTTGGTAGAGGCTCTAGGTGACTAAACCACTAGCCTGCAGGAGATTGGGCCTGTCATTAGTTAGTCATAGACTGGGAGAGGCTGACTGTCTTCCAGGATGAACTATAAACTACTGGCAGATCCTAGAGGAGGAAGAGCCAAATGTTTTCAATTGTTTCTACACTGGAACGTGGGTGGAGGATGGGTAAGGGCATATGTCCAATGGACAGGTCCAGACTCATGATCATAGGGGGACCCTGGATAAACTCAGAGGATTCCAAAACAGAACAAAATGTCGTGAATGTGAGAAAGGGACTTGGAGGGAAATAAAAGACTGAGGTTACCAAGGCAAAAGCAGAAGCTAAAGAAACTGTAGCCAAAAGCTGCTTAGCAACTGCAGAAGCCGGAGGTGACCTGTCAGCTTGCATGAGCATAGTCTCTGAATCGTTTCTATGCCTTCCAGGTATCCCGTCCTTCGGACCCCGAAACTGCTGAGCCTGGTCCCCAGCAGGGAAGAGGAGAGTTGATGTTGGTGCTTGGAGGGAGACAGGAGAGGGTAATGGGGTGAGAGTTACCAGAATGCTGTTATATATATTCATACAATTGTCCAATGAGATAATACAAATTATAGTTCAAACAGACAACCTTCAGGGAACTCAATTAACCACCGCATCAAAATTTCTTCTGCAATTATCCTCAAGTCAACTTCATTTTGCGTGTTTATCTCATTCCCCGTACTAGGGACAACACCGTTGCTCTTCCCAAACTTAGAATTTCTCAGTTCTAGCCTATCCTGTTGTTTATACCAAGCGTTGCTAAAATTCCTTCCCACAGGTAGACTTAAGCAATGCCTACCCCTTCTCTTAAGGTCTCAAAGACAAACCAAGGTAAAATTCTACCAAAGTTCACTCTGGGGGAACTAATGGGTTTATTGAGCTTACTTACAGAGCATAGGTGAGGGGTTACTTACTGGAGTGTAAGAACTCTCCCCACCCCTTGGAAAAAGGCCATCACAGAAGCATATCTTCCTTCCTCTCGGCCTGCACACATGCTGGAGCATTCCTTCACATAATCTACTGCAGACACTTGCTAGAGATAATTCAAGGGCCAGGGGGCATCTCAGGAGTCTCAAGAGTTTCATGTTGCAGAATAGAATGCACACTACTTTAAGACATGAATCAGGCAGATGTTTATTCCCCAGTACAAATTTCAGGGCAGGCAAGAATACTGTGATTAAAGTGCATTCCTGAACTCAATACCATGGAAGAAGAAGAAAGGTTAATTTTCCCAGGCACTTTTTTTTTTTTTTTTTTTTTTTGTTAATCTCATAGGCTCACCAAGGAGATTAACTTGCAATTTGTTTACTAACAAGGAAAAGTAGGAACTAAGGGTGCCAGAGCATGAGGTATGAGGGCTTGAGGAAGGCTAGAGATGACACCTAGCATAACATTTGGGAAAGAAGATTCAAGGACATGTGACGTCTTTACCCATTTGGTGATGTGAAAGGCACTGCTGAGCGATTCATTATTGTGTGTGAATAACCAGTATGCTGAAAGCTATAGGACACTGCAATGCAAATTCTTTGATATGAAAAGAGTCAGCCAATTGTCACAATTAAGCATGGTGTTAAAAAGAATTTATAACTATAAATGCATCAGCATGTTCAGAGATTAAGTTGTTATCAGTCCTGGTTTAGTTAAACCATTTTACATATTGAAGTCAGATGTCTCCTTTTAAATATAGAAAAAATAATAGCTTCACAGAGTGGCTCTGAGTGTAAATTGCATGGAGGTGTTCCAGGAAGCTATTGAGTAGAATACAAACACACAATAATGACATTCAATTCACTCACTATAGAGTGCATCTCCATGTCTCTACCCGACCCTTTTCCCCAGGATGCAGAGTAGAAGCAAGTGACTCTATAATGGAAAACCACATCAATTTGTAAAATTTAGATGGCTCGGAAAAAAAAAACAAGGGAAATTAAACAAGTGGTAAAAATCCTAGAAACTTAGGTCAAAGAGAGTAGTCTAGGCTGCTGGTTCCTTTGTCTGTTTGTGGTTGTTTTTGTGTTATTATCATTTGTCTGACTTAAAAAAAAGCTTTTAATATGATGCTAGTCATAACTAGAAATGTGCTATTGGATGTCGTTCTGTATGCTGTCAATATGTGTTGCTCTCATTGGTTGGTAAATAAAACTCTGGTTGGCCAGTAGCCAAGGAGGAAGCATAGGCAGGCAAGCAGATGAGGAGAATTCTGGGAAGAGGAAGGACAGAGTCAGGAGTTGCCAGTCAGACACAGAGGAAGCAAAATGACAAGGCAGAACTGAGAAAAGTTACCAAACCACGTGGCTAAATATAGATAAGAATTATAGGTTAAGTGTAAGGGCTAGTCAGTAATAAGCCTGAGCTAATGGCCAAGCAGTTATAATTGATATCAGCCTCTGAGTGATTATAAGTGGCTGCGGGACCATGGGTGAGAGAGATTTGCTGGACCATGGAGGGCCGGGTGGGTCACTGGAAATTTTCCAACTACAGAAATGCCTAGACTTTATAAGAACAGACGCCATTTTGTATATTTTGCCAGGCTAAAATTTTATTCAATTAAATTATTAGTATTACCATTCATATTGTAAACTTATTTTTCCTATAAATGTGTAAACTTCTACCAAACATGCTAACTATAAGTGATTACTTGAGATGTACTTTATTGTATATATTTAGAAGCAGCTTTATTGTTTATTTACAATGAATTATTTTTGGATTCATTGGGCCTATAAGACAAAAATTACAGCAAGTCTTTGATGAATTACTGACCACGAAGTAGAAATTACACATTTATCTTCTAACAGAAGGGACTAATATCATGTAAACTATTTCACAAATATACATAAAGTATAAACAATATTTGATGTTTTGATATCACATACAACTGCTACTGATAACTATAATAGGAATAATAAAAACAAGCTAATATTTACCAAATGGCTATTCTAAACTTGCAGTGGTCCTAAGCATCTTACATGGACAATTTCATTTAACTTAATACTTCAGATACTTGTTAACTCATATAAAAAGTCTACACAGAGAGATGGAAATATAAATATTCCTTCTTCTTATCAGATACCAAAGGAAAATCTTAAGTCAACTTTTTGTTGTGTCTGTTTCTATTAACTGTTCTCTGTGTCTTTAAGGGCTTAATATTTTCTGTACAATGCATGCTTTGTATTTACACTGTTTTTGTTTTACAATTTAAATTTGTTAAATAAGTGTAGAAAAGAAATGAAAAAATATCGCAAATGAGGCTTGTATATTTTCTTCTTAAAGTTCAGCATTCTACTTTTCAATGTTTTTGGATTTTTTTTCTGTTGGGCTTTGCCTCCTCTGAGGTCATCTTCTCCTTATCCTTAGTCTTCTTCCTCCGTCTTGATCTCCGTCTCCTCCCCGATCTCCGTCTCTTCTTTTTCTTCCTCCTCAGGTTTCATTTCCTCCTCTGTGGTAAACATCTTACTCTCCGAGAGTATCTTCTTTTCCTTTAGGATATCTGGGAATCGAAACTGTATTATCAAAACAACGATAACACAGAGCACAAAGCATGCTAGTCTCAGCGAAAAGATGAACATGCACAGAAGATCACACACGAGCGGGCGGGGCACTTCCCAACGTGGGTACCAGAACTGGTAATCTGTAGATAGAGAAGCAGTTGAAGAAAGCTAGAGTTCATAGAAAACGCTTAATCTGTTTAAGAAAGAAAGGACAGCAATACATACATGTAGCTTGGTCACGATCTGCATCACCTAGAAAGAAAAATAAAGACTATAAAGAAATAGATACTTTTTTTGTACTATAAGAATTTTCTCAACAATACTACCACCACTTTTCATGCTCTTAGAATCTAGGGCAGTGGTTCTCAACCTGGGGTCACCTATCAGCTATCCTACCTATCAGATATTTACATTATGATTCCCAACAGTAGCAAAATTACGGTTATGAAGTAGCAACGGAACTAATTTCATGGCTGGGGGTCACCACAACACGAGGAAGTGTATTGAAGGGTTGTAGCACTAGGAACATGGAGAACCACTGCTCTATAGCTTTTGATGCAATATTCTTTTCAGTACAGGACAGCCTCGTTGGCTACAGAAACGCATGGCTAAGGAGATACAGATTCTAGTACTGATGATCTCTCCAAAGCACCATGTCACCTTAGCTAAACATTTCCCTTCTACCCTCTAAAGACCCTTCCCACATTGACAAGGCAGAGCACCACAGCTCTGCCATCTTTCTCCTCTTATATCACTCCAAATTAATATGGATTTACTCATTTTTCATGTAATTCTTAGTTTTCATTGTGGTTCATTTTCATTTCTGAAACAGCAAGGTTAAGCCTACCACCTGGGATTCATTAAAGTTAGGTTTTTTTTTGTTTTTCTTTTTTTTTTTTTGCAATGAAATAATTACATTTGAAAGTAGACAACTTCCTTTTCATCTGCTCAACTGAGTGGAGAGGGTCAGGTAATCATTTTCCCCCTCTTATTGACAACAGATTCTTTTCTTACATGATACACCCTGAGTATTTTTCCCTCCCCCATTCCTCCTACTCCCTCCCCACCTGCCCTCCGATATGGATCCGCTCCCTTTCTATGCCAATCATCCTTGACTTCTAGTAAGAGAATAAACTAGTGGCCACGTGGAAAGTGCAGTGCCCACGTGGACTTTGTCTTGCATTGATATTACCTCTATGGTGAAATTTAGAATTTATTTTTCTAGGGTCCTTGGAGATGACCTGCACTCTGTTGCACCTTTGATGTCATTTGGGTATTTTGGTTTTTGGTCCCTCATACTTTACGTGGTGACTCTGTATCAGAGCATCTTTCCAAAAAGAATCCTTCTCTATATGGTTTGTAGGTTCTCCTCCTGCTGTAGGGGTATTGGACTTAAAGACCCTTTAGTAGAAGCAGCGATGCCACAGAACCTTCTTTCTCATCACATTTCTTCACGTGTCACCATTAGTTTTTATTTTTCATATTATTATTCTTATTACTATTCATATTTTCTTCATATATATATATATATATATATATATGTTTTTTTTGAGACAGGGTTTCTCTTTGTAGCTTTGGTGCCTGACCTGGATCTCGCTCTGTAGACAAGGCTGGCCTCGAACTCACAGAGATCCACCTGCCTTTGCCTCCCGAGTGCTGGGATTAAAGGTGTGCGCCGCCACCACCCGGCCTTCTTTTATATTTGTATTTTATTAAATATTTAAACAAATTTAAATCTATGTACAGATGTATTGTTTATCTGCTTTTGAAGGAATATTTTAGTCTATGTGTGTGTTTATATGTGATATCTGTGCACACATGCATGCAGGTACCTGTGGGGGTTAGAAGGTGCTGTGTCTCATGGAACTGGAGTTACTGGTGGCTTTGACTTACCTGCCCACTAAAGCCAGTGTCTGCCAGCTTTTAAGTCTTATTTTTGGCCCTGGGATATAAGGGCTATGAAAATACAAATCTATATCATTCATCTCCCATTTTATTAATTACATCATTTTTATGTTTTGTTATTTTTATTTTTTGACAATTTTATATATGTACACTGTGTTAATTATGTCTCTCTCTCTCTCTCTTTTTCTCTATTTTCTTTCTTTCTGTTTTTTTGAGACAGGATTTTTCTGTGTAATAGCCCTGGCTGTTCTAGAACTCACTCTGTAGACCAGGCTGGCCTCAAACTCACTGGGATCCACCTGCTTCTGCCTCCCAAGTGCTGGGACTAAGGGTGTCCCATCACTACACCTGGCTTAATTATGCCATTTTTAAAAAATCTTGCTACAAATTTTTGTTACGTTTTGCTTGGCAATAATAATGGTCAGATTTTGTTTGGTCTATAAATTATGATGCAATTATTACAAATGTCTTTCACTTTACTCCCATTTTTCTGTTGAAGGTCATCTTCAAGAGTTTGTTGAGGAAGCTCTCACCTGAGCTATGTATGCATCAACAGGTCTTGCATGCTCCCAGAAAAAAAAAATTGTCTTTAATTGTAAACAAAGTTTAGCTATGTAGAGATTGTTGGTTGACTCTCTACATGCAAAGGCAAACTAGGCATCGTTCCACTGTTTCTTAGTTCTGAATATTATAGTACGGGAGGTGCAGGCAAATCCCTCTTTTCCCTTCAGTGAGAATGTCACCTTGCCAATGTGGAATTGCCACAACACTGGTGCAAAGCCAAAGCTTTACTAGAGAGCTGAGACCAGAAACAAGAATTCTATCCTCTGTGTAGTTTTAGAATTCACCAGTCATTAGAATATATGCAATATTTGGAAGCTGTAGGAGAGCTAGATAGCCTAATTTTGAAGGGATTGCTGCAAGCCAGAGGGGGACAGGAAGGGACACAAGAGTCACAGTGGTTACTCAAGAAAAGAGAGAACTGCTGGTTTTGTGACCGCTTCTCTGCTATGACCATCCATACAGAACTGTACTTCCTGTGTTCTACACTTCCCTGCCAGAATGCTTGTGGTTGCTGATTCCTTGGGCAAACAGAGTGCTACACAATCTAATAGAGGATTTTGTATTTTGGGTTGCATGCTTAAAGGGTTCTTTCTCTTCTGCTGATATCCATGAACTGACCAAGTATATCAACTACACACTGGCTTCGTGGCACCCTTTCATGGTACAGTGTTCATTTTCAATGTTTGGAACTAACATGTTTGTTTCTAGAGAGAAGATGATGTACTTTCAGTGCACATTTATGCACCTGTCCCTACTTATATTTCCTGCTGTTATTTTGCTTCGGTTCTTCAGATCCTACCACTGTTTGAGTCTGACTTACCAGTGTATATTCAAAATGTTTTCTTTGGCTTTAATTCTCTTAACTTCATATTTCAGTCATGACCCATGCAGTGTTTACTGTTTTCCAGTATCTTGGTTTCTTGCACTATTTCCAATGTGATTCCCACCATTTTTCCTTGATAGGCAATGCTTGACTATTACAAATCTGTCAAAGCAGTTTTGCTGGCTCAGGACAGACTTCTTTCTTTGAACATACCATTTTCTTATTCTGGCAATGCAGCAGGAATTGTTAGAAGGTCTTATTAATAAAACAAACCTGGGGCCAGGTATTGGGGTGAATGCTAGAAGATCAGAGAACAGCCACAATATTAAACATAGAGGTTAGGCAGTGGTAGCACACGCCTTTAATCCTAGCATTCCAGAGGCAGAAATCCCTCTGGATCTCTGAGTTTAAAGCCACACTGGAAACAGCCATGCACTGTTTACCTTTGGATTACTCTCCTACAATTCTGAAGACAGAAACATGCAATTATAATTCAAGGAAGCCCAAGCAACCTTTTGAACACAAGGCATGGATAACGTCCTTGCCTCTTCCTAGCAATGGTTCCTGGCAATCCTTGGCATTCTTTGGTTTGTTGCTTCACCACTCTATCTTCATGTGGCCTTTCCTCTGGGTTCTTTCTTTTTCTAACAAGGATGCCTATCGGGGACTCAGAGACCACTCTTGTCAAGGACCACCCCCATCTTAACCAATAATTAGTAGTAATTACTTGTTAATTACTGGATTACCTTTCCTCAGAAGGTAATCTTTACATTCTGGGTAAATTTAAAACTAGAAAGGATTATTCTTTCAAGTGCAGATGACCTCTTGTTCTTCTCATTGGTGGAAAAATGTTCAAGAGTGGTTGAGTCCAGGCTATGGATTTGGGCCCTATGTGTCAGATAAGAACTTCAGAGTGTGTCTCTCGGGTCTGCTACCTGAAGCCTTGAAACAAAAAAATTCACGTTGAGAATGTGTTCCTTTGGCTTTGAATCTGCAACTGCAGGCACGGTCTTGAAATCTGACTACCTATAGATCTACATAGTAGAGTGACAGAAATGACTCATAGGTCTAACGAAGACGAAACATACTTCTTCTTTCTTCGGGTTCTCAGTGGTTTTTAAAGAGAAAGGGGAACAGTCAAACTTAAGTACGATTTAGCAACCAAACTTTCGGGTCTGGCTCCAAAGAAGATGGTAGGAACATATTTTAACTTTTCTTGCCCATTGGAGAATAAAACTATACACTTAGCATAGAATTCACGGCACAGCATTAGGATAACTTTGATGAGCAACTATCTAAAGGCAGATTGAGAGAGAACGTCAGGACTTAGGATGCCAACGAATTGGTGTGTTTACTGGCTTTCCCGCTCTTATACTTTCCCACTGAAATTCGATACTTCCTCCAACTCTGTGGACCCTCTGGTATGGGCAGAAGCAGGCGAGTACTCTGGCTTCGGCTGAAGGAGTAGGAAACAGAATCTTACTATTCAATGAATGAAGAGGAATCACTAAGTTAGTTCCACCATCCTTTTCTTCATTCACTCATGGCCCAGCTCCCAAACAGGCTGGGAGCAGCGGTGGGGGGCAATGGAGAGAGCCAGCAGGAAGAAACCCGAGCCAATCCTCTGAGGGGGAGACTTGTCTTCACCATTTCATTGACCCGTGGCTTTAAGACTTCAGGCCAGACTCCTTTGCACATCTGTTTGCTTGTTGCTTTGGCCCTGAACATGATTCAACATTAAAAGTGGGTTCTATCACTGGAAGATCCCAGATAAATTGCAAAGGGTTATATGCTTGGGAGAAGAGAGGAAGAGCGTTTATAAACTGGATGGTGGATGTGGAGGCATATGCTAGTCCTTGGAAGGTGGAAGTCCAGGTTACCCCGAGAGACTATGTAAAACAAACAAAACCAAAACCAAAAGGCAATAATAAAAACCCACCTTAAATGTTGATGAACTTTTTGGATCACCTAGGCTGGATACAGATCTGATACTAAATAGAATGCTAAAGACTTTGAGAGCTGAGCTAATGTATAAAGAGTTTTCCCTGTGTCTCTAAGTGACTGGGCTTGGACTGGTGGTAGCCTTAAAAAAACAGAAACTGAGCCTTGAAATGACAGACCACAGAAGAAAGCAGTTTGGGAATTCGGACCCGAACCTAGCCACAGGCTAAGAAATCCCCAATACCAGGCATAGGAAATTCTCTTATGAGTTCTTGGTCTGGGGAGACCAAGAGACTTCCAAAACATTGTAGACTATTGCTATTGCCCTTGGTTGCATCCCAGAGGTTGAAGACACCTATTGCTAAAGACACTATGTATTTCAGACACAAGACCCAGAGGACCCAAGCTGCATCTGGCATGAAAGCCTCCTCCTTGAGGAACAGCTTTCATGGTACCAGAAGGCATCAGCAACCTTCCAAGGGAGGGAAGCTGTTGGAGCCCACTGAGGATTCCTAGTGGCTTTACCCAGCAGGACTGCATGAGAGGATGATTGGGCCACAGGCCTGGGTACCACGTGTTCGGGAGGGTCTACACTTGGTTATATCTAGCAAGGGGGAGGTCTTTTGTCTCGCCCCTTGGCATTGTTATAAAAGTCCTTTCGAATAAAGTTCTGGGCTGGTGGGTTTTGACCCAGGCCCTCCTGAAGCTATCCTCTATTTCTGTCTTTCCTCTCATCATCTAGGCATCTCTTTCTGTCTAAATATTTCCCACTTCTCCTTGCTCAAGAGTACCCTGGTCGTAAAAGTGGGGGCTGGTCCCCCATAGGGAGCCACCAATAGTTCTACCCAGTTATGATGCCTATGGCCTACAACATTGATCAGCATGGCAGAATAATCCTAAGGACTAATAGCGGTACTTGGTTACTGCCAAGGTATGGGTTTGAATTTAAGACCTGCTCAACAAGAGGGAAATCATGTCTGGTATTGGAAACCTAGGCAACTACCCGGGGTTAATGAGGTATGAAACTACATACATGTAGGAGGAGAAACTACAACTATATTTTACTAAATTAACATAACTCCTAAACATGTTCTAAACATATATATTTACACCAGAGGTCAGTGTAGCTCTCACCCCTAAACTAAGAAACTTCTTTTTGCAAAGGACAGAGACCTTCACGGAAAACTGTAACTGACCAAAATGCAGAGACTAAACGCTTGTGTAGTGCCCGGCCCCAGGCCGATCCATCTATGATATAACCCCTGCACCCAGGCTCAGAGAATATAGCAGAAGGAATAGAAAGATTGTAAGAGCCAGAACAACACACTATCTCCTGTGAGATTTCATCTAGAAATGCCAGGGAAGCTTCACCGCTGAAGTCTCAACAAGGCTGAGGCAGTAAGACATGACCAAAGACGACATAACATGGGAGGACTCCATAGAAACTTGAGATGTCAGAAGGGTTTCTGAGCTTGGAGGGTGACTAACAGACTGACCTAAGATCTCTAAAGAGAAAAACAAAAAACAAAAAAACATGCAATAAAAAGTCACGGGAGCTTCAAGGAACCAACTGGAAACAACAAAAGCTCTCCTATATATGTCATAGAAAATGCCAGAAGGAGAAGTAGTGAAGTGATAGAAAAAATAATGGAAAGGATTAAGGCTTGGGACTTAGAAAAGTTTGAAAAAGATGTAAATGATAGGTTTAGGAAGCCGACTGTACGGTCCGTAGAATAATCCAAAAGCAATCCACATCCAGAACATTGTAATCAAATTGTTGGAACTTAAAGACAAAAATCTACCTTCAAATAGAGTCAGAGGAAAATGACATTCCTGTAAAGAAACTTAAATAACCAACTAGATTTCTCATCAGAAACCATAGAAGCCAGAGGGAAGAGTCATGGTATTTTTGAAGAGGCAAAATGAACAGAATGCTCAAGAATTCTGTGTTGTCCAGCAATTGAGTAAAAAAGAAGAAATGTCTTTAGGAATGAAAAAGAAGAAATCCAGACGTAAACAACTGGAGGAACTCTAAGGGAATTGATTGCTAGCAGGCCTGTTGTGAAAGAATTACTAAAGTGAATTCCTCACATAGGAAGTAAATGATGTCAGGGGAAAGACAAGATTAGGAATGAAAAGCCAAGAAGAGGCCAATATGATAGATGAGCTGTGTAAATATAGTAAACGATACATGTGGGCCATCAGCTCTTCAATTCTTTTAAGTATAATTGAGAGTTGAAAGTAAAAGCATGCCAATGATGCCGTTTTCAAGGTCTGTACAGAATAATGTAAGTTGACTGTGGGATATATGAGGAGGGCAAGGGGATCTCTATATTCTATTTAGATTGATTCTAAATAGAACGAAATGTTAACACCAGGTAGTGGTGGCTCATGCCTTTAATCCCAGCACTTGGGGGGCAGAGGTAGGTGGATCTCTGTGAGTTCGAGGCCAGCATGGTTTACAAAGTGAGTTCCAGGACAGTCAGAGCTACACAGTGAAACTCTATCTCGAAAAACAAAACAAAACAACAAACAAACAAAAAAACCCAAACCAACCAACCAACCAAAAAGAAATATTAACTAAGTATGTAGTTATTACAGAAAGAGCTACTGAAATTCTTATACAGGGAAGTATCAGTCGTTGTAGATGAGTTGAATAGAGTGTAAAAAAGTTTTAAAAAAATCAAGAGAAACATACAAAAGGACGTAGAAAGAATCAGTGAGGAATAAGCAGAAAACAAAACAGGAGGCGTGTGAACACATGAGTCACCTGATTCCTTATTGGTGGTCTGAACGTACCATATGTTAGCGGACATTTGCCTATTGCTCCAGGAGAACCAGGAGACAGCAATGTTAATGCACATTCAACACAAAGTGTTCTTGCATGGAAACTGCCCACGACTGTTGTAGTTAGGTATATGGATATATATGACATTCTTCTAAGTGGTGTATAGCCCAGCTTTAGCTCTATCACTGGACTGTAAGTTCTTATATTTGGAAGAAGTAATAGAAAAATTAATCAGACATGCATTCTAGATTTTTCCCCCTCTGAATACTTTAGGAACTTTCCCCCCAGGGAGGGAGAGCAATAAAAAAGATTTCTTAAATACATTACTGAACTATTTTTATGAATATTTTTGGAATATTCTTTTCTTTACAGCAGTCATTGCCAAAGTGGCCACTATTGAAGGAGTTAGTTGTGAAGTTCTTTCTGAGAGTAAACTGTTAGTTCTTTCCTTAATTCTGAGATTTTTTTTTTTTTAATTTTCCTAGGGGGAGCAATAGGGAGCACGGAGAGCAGAATGGGCTATGCAGTTTGCTAGTTTGACAGGACAGTGACAGCATCTGAGTCGGGGTCAACGTGAGCAGCACGCTGCCTTCTCACTGTCTTACATCTTACGGATTTATTTGACCTTACTGCATAGAAAGTCTGTGCATTTGTCGCGAGGGGGACACCGACTACAATACAGCCCTGCTTTCTCACTGTCTTACATCTTACGGATTTATTTGATCTTACTGCATAGAAAGTCTGTGCATTTGTCGCGAGGGGCACACTGACTACAATGCGGCCCGGCTTCATAAGGCCTCCTTGCCAGAATTATCCTAGAAAAAAGCAGAAAGGAAGAAAAGACTTAGTTGTCTTGCTACATACTGTTAGCTCAATTTCTGTTAATTATATTATTGATTTACATTAACGAAATGGCGTGGTTCCCACGTTTAACTATTTTTAAGAAGATGATCTGGTTAAGAAAACAGACTCACCTCTGAGTGGATAAACCGAAGAGGTATTTGGACATCAAGGTTCATTGCATCTCTTTTCACACTGCTAAGTTATGAGACCAACCGAGATGTTCAGCCACCTAATTGGACTGAAGTCCTGATTGACAGGAAGGAATTCGTGCCTGGAACCGTTTACTGGGCCATCTACCTATGGCTGGTGAGTCCATGGAACCTAGAGACTGCCTATTACTGCCACGTGCCTAAACCAGCGTAACTTCGAACTGCAGTTGAAAGACTTATCCTTATACCCATAGATAAATGTAGTTTTCACTCTCATCAAAGAAACTTCTCTAGGCAGCAGACCAGACTATGTTGGCTGTCCTTGGTGGTCAACTTGACTCCATCTGGAGTGAAGTTCAATTCAGAAATGGAGGGCACACCTGTGAGAGATTTTTTCTTTTTTTGGCTTGGTTTAAAGTGGGTGAATCCACTTCTAGTTCCGACCTTTGAGGTGGGAAGACACGGGCCTTTGATCTGGATCCTGGGGTGGGAGACACACCTTTAATCTGGGACACACCTTCTGCTGGACATGGGGAAAAAAGGCTTTTGCCTTTTGCATGCTTGCCCTCCCCTTGCTAGCACATCCATTCCTTCACTGGAGAGCCTGCTTCTCTGGGATTCTAGCATATACTGAAGACCAGTTGAATGATCCAGCCTTGTGGACTGAGCAACTACTGGATTCTTGTACTTCGATTCACAGGCAGTCATTGTTGGATTAGCTAGAATGCAGCCTATAAGTCATTCCACTAACTCCCCCCTCTCTCTCTATATATATATAGGGGTGTGTGTGTGTGTGTGTGTGTGTGTGTGTGTGTGTGTGTGTGTGTGTGTGTATTCATCATGTAAGTTCTGTTGCTCTAGATAACCCTAATACAAAGACCATTACAGAAAGCCACAACTGGTCTAAATGCAGAAATCAACTGACTGTGGGGTACCTGCCCCCAGTTAATACCTTTATGATACAACTTCTAATTAAAGGCTCAGGTAACTTTGCATAAAAGGAACAAAAAACTGTAAAAACCAGTGGACCAGGACATCTGCTACGAGATAGTCTCTTCCAAAAACAAACAAAATAGGACATGAAGTGGGAGGTAGGAAGGGGGGGGGTTCCTCAATGGGAGTAAGTGTGATCAGGATACACTGTATGAAATTCCCAATAAGTTACTAAAATAATATTTGAAAAATAATGATAGATTGCTTAAAACAAACCACAGGATCCTCTACATCTGTATATGCAAGTCTTGGGACACTGAATACTATGAATTTTATTCATAATTTTCTTATATGGAACAAGGTGAGCTTTATCTAATCACTAGCGTGTTTTTAAAGCAGAGTTTTCTTTGGCTGATTACAGCACAAAATCAAATATTTGAAGTGTGAGATTCTGCTTTTGCTTACCCAATGTGTGTGTGGATATATATGTGGATGTGTGTGTGTGTGTGTGTGTGTGTGTGTGTGTGTGTGTGTGTTGAGGGGTGTATCAAGGAATACAGAACTTTTAGCAAATGAGAGAAAAGCTCGGCTGACATTCAGGAAGCAGTTGGGAACCCAAGTGCCAGAGCCTCATGGGACTGAATTCTTGATAACATCCTGAATGAGTTTGAAAGCAGGTTCTCCCCCATTGATAATGTAGTGGACACACTGAGTTTGGTCTTTGCGGCCCTAAGCAGTAAACCCAGTCAGTCACATGTGAATAAATGTATGACCTCTGAGTCTTGATATAAGTGGATGCTGTTCATAAGCATGGTGTTTGTGGTATTTAATGTGCAGTAGAAGGCCTGTCCATATGCTAAGCCCCTACTCCGGATATCACTGTCTGCATCTGCACTAAGGTGATACCCCGATTGGATATGCTCTCTCTATAGTCCACACTCTACAGAGCACCCAGACTAATCTTCTTTTATCAAAAGAGCCATTCTTTATAAAGCACACATGAGATCATGGTAGTCAATTGCTTATGGCCTTCCGATGACTTTGCCACTCTCTAGAATCAATCTTTAACATGGCATTGTTTTTCTGTTTGGTCTACTTACCACATACTCTTCACCCCAACTTCTAACCATAGTTACCCACTTCTCAGATGTGCTAAATTCACACAACTGCAGAGAATTTTAAAAATTAAATTTTGTTTATTCATTTATTCATTTGTGTGTGTGTGTGTGTGTGTACGTGTGTACGTACACATGTACACACACATGGGGGTGCCATGGTATATCTGTGGAGGTCAGAGGATAGCGTTAGGGAGTTGGTTGTCTCTACCATGTAGGTTCTGGAATTGAATTCATATAGTCAGGCTTGGGTAGCACTTTTACCTGCTGAGTGAGTTTAAACTTTCCCACTTTTACAACTGAATTTAGGTTTCAGTCCTTTGAGAGGGGCAAAACAGGTTTCTCTCCCAAGAAAGGGCCCTTAGTCAACAACACCCTTACATTCAGGGAGGAGGGAGAGAGCAAACACAAGGCCTGAGTCAGCGCCACAGTGTCTCAAGGACAAATCCTGCAACCCCCTTCTGAGTCATGTCCTGACGTGACCAAACTTAATCAAGCATGTCCAAAAATGGTAAAACTGAACCCCAGCCAATTAAAAGTATACTAGCGTAACTGCTGCTTGCTTGACCATTTGAGATGACCTAACTGTCCCTGAAATTCCCCTAGCTGTGCTCCAAAGGAGCCTGCATGTTCCTCTCAGGGTCATCGCCATTTTGTACAGGTGTTCCATCCTACACGCTGGTAAATAAACGCTCTTTGTTCTTGCATACTATTTGAATCTGGAGTCTTCCTTCAGTGTTTTCTCAGACCCTTACAGTGCCATCTCAATGGCCCCTGTAATTTTTGAATGAAACTCTTACACATGGAATATTCTTTATCTATCATCTTATTTGGCTTTCAGCTCAAATGCTATGATCTGGGACTAACTTAGTTTTCTTCCATACCATTCATATTCATATTCTTTCCCCCTAGCCCTCCACCACATGGGTGTTTTGCCTACACGATGTCTGTGCTCCATTTGCATGTCTGGTACTCACAAAGGCCAGAAAAAGGCATTGGATTTCCTAGAACTGGAGCGACAGAGAGTTGTGAGCCACCATCTGAGTGCTGGGCATTGAACTTGGGTCCTAAGGAAGAGCAGCCGGTGCTCTGAGCCACTGAGCCATCTCTCCAATTCCCATCCCAATCATTATTTGTTTCCTCTGCTTGGTTTTTATGGCATACTTCATTGCCTAGCTAAAATATAATTTGTGTGTTTACTTATTAAGAGGTTCATCTCCTTGCTGAGACTACTATAAACACGGATGGCTTTTCACTGGGGAGGAGCTTCCTAGGTCTACTCATCATACAACACAATTCCATTGTTTTCTCTATCTAGGAGAAAACAACCTGTAAACAACGAGATCTGACTTCCTTTCTGTTTTCCTTCCCTTCTTTTTTTCTCTCCTCACTCCCTGGTTTAGTCTCACAGAGTATTCTTTGATCCTGAGAGGTAGTCAAGTCTTTTTTTTCCACTTAAGACATTGATTAGAATATTCCCCCTGCCTAGTTGGAAGTTACAGTCCCGTTACTAATAGCATTATATGACTCGGAGCTTCCAAACAAGAGTTTTTCTGAGATGAAGGTGATTGGGGAGTAGTTACTTGCCCTAAACGGCAGGTGTTCAAGTATAAAGAAAATAGCCCTGTGAGGAGTAAGTAGAAAGAATTCAAGCTTCCAGTGGATAGTTTGACTCAAAGACTTTTGAAGAAGCTCTTCTGTCTCTGATATTAATGAATCCTTGCATGATACACTTTAGCCCAAACAACCATCTTGGGTTAGCGAAGTGTACCTCATGTTACAAAACTGCAATCTTTCTAACCCAGTTCTTATTACACAAATTTCAACCGAGCTGAGCTTTACAGCTTTCATTGGTGCTATGAGAATACACCATTCTGGAAAATAACTGAAACCCTGCTGCAGCTCCTCTGGTTATTATAACTAGTTACTGCTAAGCTTCTTTCCTATAGGTGGTAACCATTAAAGAGTGTGTAAGTAAAGCCAACTTGCCCAAGGTATGACTTATTTCTTATGAAATTTAGAACATTTTATCATGAAGTCTTCTATTAATATATCTAAAACTTTAATGGCCAATAAAGACTTCAAACACATATTACAAGTTAGGAAAACTTAAAGTTGAAGTAGTCTCATTTTATTCTTTTTTTTAATTGCTTTAAAATCACTCACCCTGGTGCATAATTGCATATGAAAAGTGCTGCATGTAGGATACCGCCAAGTCTTTTACATGGAGTAACAGCACAACCAACTTTGAAGGAATTGTCCCAAACAAGCTGAAATAAGCATGTCAAAGAAAATGTAAATTTTATTTAGAAGTACTTATGCTATATACACTATATTCCATTCACACAGAATCTTTAAGAAATTCAAGGACTATCAAAAATTGGTTTTAGACCCAGGCAAGAGACTGTCATGGATTTAGGGAGCGTTTCCCAAATGTATTTACATCAACACTGTCATAGTTTCATATGATGGGAACAGCCGAAAAACACTGATGCTGGGCAGTGCTCTAAGCCAGTGAAACTCACATCTGACAAAGTGATTTCCCAGTACTAGGTTAAATTGGACAGTTTTAGGTCTTTGGCAATGAGGAAGAAAGATCAGAGAGAGAGAAGAGGAGAAGCGTTGTGGAAGTGGAAGTTTCTAGCAGAAGGGAGAAAAGAGGACTATTAGTGCTACAGATAGGAAGGAAACAAGATGCAAGTCAGGCAGTGGCAAGGCATCTATCTACCTTTCCTCCTGTAGAGGAAGTTGGGTCACAAAATGAAACATGGGCTTTTCATTAGGAAAGACCTAGAGGAGATCTGCTCCCTATAACAAAAAACAGACCCTGAATTACAGGGGGTGGGGTGGGGTGGGGTAGGATGGAGTAATGAGAGACATCCCAGAAATACTCTGTGTGATCTCAGTATTAGTAAAATTTCAAGTGAGAAAAAAAATTCTTCTTTTAGCTCATAATGTGTGGGGAAGCGGAGCTATTTCTGTCTCCTCAATTTTTAACAAATTTTTATTGTTTTCAAATTTTAATTCTTAAAGACATATAGTGATATATTAAAGAACAGAGACAAAAATCTAAGGGTAGACCACTTTTCAAGTAACATGTGTGAGGCCATGGGATTTATTCCCACTACTGCAAAAATAACAAAATAATACAATAAAATATAAGAGTTGAAGCAAAGGCTGCCTGGACAGTCACCCAAGGTTCCTCTGCAACACTGGGGCATCCATCTTTGGCCTACAGACCTATTATAGCTGACACACTTTTCTGTGAAGCAGGATATTCTGAAGGGCCTTCCTACCTTGTCTTGGCAAGGTTTGGCAGTCTTTTCTTTTGTGTCCTGCTTGTCCATTTGGAAAGCATACTCTCAGCAGTGAAGGCAAGGGCACTTTCTTGTCCAGTGGCTAACTTTTGCCACCAAGAAAGTAAACTCCATAATGGAGTTTCTTCAATGCCCATCATCTTCTCTGAAGTAGATTGGTGCTGCCAGGAGCAGACATGTCTCATTGTCATTAAAAAAAAACCACCCCTATGTTATTAAAACATCTTAAATGCTATATTCTGTAGATCTCTGAAGTGTTTGAAAATGACTTGTCTATCTAAAATATATATCTCTGACCTTGAAAAAAAAAAGAGTTGAAGCAAAATCTAGCAGGTCCAATATAAAGAACAAGAATGCCTTGGTGGCTTGAATTGCAGAAAACAGTAAAGTAACAGGAGGGTGATTAAAGTTACATAAAGGAGTCTAGCTTTGCTATCCATAAGAAGGAGGAACTGATAAAAAAAGAACAGATCAAAATTCTTCGAAGAATTCACTTACTAGAAAAGACAGAGTAGAGTTCAAAACTATGAAGAAATCTCAAAATTGTTTTACATGAAATATGATATAAACTGATTGAGAAGATCATGTCATGTTTCAAATAAATTTGTGTTCATTCAAAATCTCTTTGATTTCTGACATAAACACTTATTGAAGAAACGAAGCGGGGTCATGTTGTTTTGAGAATCTGTGAGTAAAAAGACAAGGTCTCTGTTCTCAGCGCAGTATGAGCTATTTCAGTTACTGAGTAAAATAATAAAGGTGAGGACAGGGGGCTGGAGAGGTAGCTCAGAGGTTAAGAGCACTGACTGCTCTCCCAGAGGTCCTGAGTTCAATTCCCAGCAACCACATGGTGGCTCACAACCACCTGTAATGAGATCTGGTGCCCTCTTCTGGCCTGCAAGGACACATGCAGACAGAATATTGTATACATAATAAATAAATAAACCTTTAGAAAAAAAAATAAAGGTGAGGACAGAAAATTAAAGGTGGATGAGAATTGCTGGAGGGTAATGGGGCACCTGGAGTGCTGGGCTTGGGTGGTGGAAATATACTAGAAGTTGGCCAATTAGCTACACAGTCTACATACTCTGTGGGAACGCCTTTTATGTTTGTGCATGGTCAGTAATTTGTAAGTCATTTTCTTTAAGAGTTTTCCTTCCATGTCTACCAGGTGCTAGCTTTGGAACAACCCCCTTGATCTTGAGGTATGCAGACAACGCCTACTTCTTGTATGATTCACGTAATAGATGGAATGGTGGACGTTTAAAGATTAACATTTTTATTTTATTAAGGGAGTAATTTTGTCATGTGAGCTTATAAATTTAAAACAGAAAACTAGGTAAAGCAATTTTAAAAATTTACTAATTTAATAACAATACACAAATCGGATACCTGAATATAATGGGAGCAGTCATCGTCAACGCAGGTGTTGTTGTGAAAATTATAGCTTTTCCTTTCCTCATGCCAACTTTTGATAGCGATACTTGCAGTAAATTCCTCTTCAGGACCAACCCACATGTTTTCGCCAACAACGGTAAATACAGGATGGGCCTCATGGTCTTTGTCTAAATGCGTATTACGCTGATACACACATTTTTTCCCCCATGCTCTAGCAGTACGTGATAAAGCTACATCCCAAGTCTGAAAATAAACACACACACACACACACACACATACACACACACACACACACACGAGAAAACAAAATAATTAAAAATAATGTTGTCTTAATGCTCTAATTTATTTTCTTGGTGTTTACTCTCTTAGACCAACTCTTTCTTATTTACGTGTTTTTTACTTTTTGTTTTCTGAGCAATATTTGCAGGAAAAACTTCTTTTTCAGGTCATCAAAAATAAAATGACTACTTCCCAAGGCAAAGCCCAATAATATGTCTGTAACTGAAATAGTCAAGGGAAAGATTAAACTAATCATTCTAATACTATTGCATATAGCCTTTTCAGGATTACATAATAAGCTTACATAGTTTGATCAGAATACACATTTTTAATGTTCTGTATTTTGTGTCCAGTAAATTAAAATATCCATCTAATAACTATTTAGTGAGCACTCATTATATATAGAATATTATTTTCAGATATAAAATGAGAAGTCAATTATATTTGGTCCTCAAGTTGCTGTATTCCCAGCCCTGAGGAGGCAGAGACAAGAGGATCGCTAGGACTTCCTGGCTATCATTTCAGCTGAAAACAAAAAATGACACTAGATTTAGGGAGAAACCCGGTCCTAAAGAAGTGAGGTGGAGGGAGGGACACCTTACATCCTCCTCTGGCCTCTGGGCATACACTTCTGGGCTCACACTCAAACATCATACATGTGCACACACACACACACACACACACACACACACTCACACAAACATACATTCACACACATACACAAGCATCACATACTCACAAAAGCACACACACACACTCACACACACACATATACTCACACACACTCTAGTTTGTGTCAAGCTCCTTTGATGTTTAAATTTACTCATAAAATATCTCATCAATAAATACATCCAACTGCCGACTACTTATAGCACCACATGAAATTCCTTTCCCACAAGCTTTCTGACAACTTTCTATATTCATTGAGTTGTTATCTTAAAATTTCCTTTCTCACCTGTAGCAACTGGTTATTTTACTTTGGAACAAAATTATGATTTCTCTTCTGAGCATAACACAGTGAGTCTATGGGCTGAGATTTATTTTCTCAGCACCAGATTACTGTCCACACACAGGCCATTGTTTCTCTAGCATTTCTTTACAGAGAGCTCAAGGCGACAATCATAAATGGATATCTAAAACTTAACCTGACCTAGTTGTAAGGTAAAATGTTACTAAAAAGGTTTTGGAAAAATACTTTTTAGAAAGATATATTAAACATTTAAACAATTAAGCACACTGTCCATTTATTTTCCTATTAGTCACTCACTGGCTGCCAGCATAGCAGAATAAATTTGGAACTTGGTGAGAGATGCTGTCTCAAAAGAATAAGACTGAAAACCCCGGAGGAAGACACTGGATGACCTCCTCTGGCCTCTATATACTCTCAAATAAATATGCATACATGTACACCTGCACACATATGTACAAACAAGCATATACCACACACATAAAGGCTTTACAGAGTGAGAAATGAAACTTATCCTGGATATAGAAATCTGGAACTTATTATTCATAGCCTGACGGAGAGGACTATTGAAGGATGTATTCTGCAGAGAAATTTAGAAATGACCTGAGTCAAATAGGAACTCATAGAATCAGCATGCACAATTACATGCATTTACATACATTAATGAACAATCTGAACAGAAAAATTGGGCACATAATTCCACCATGATAACACTAAATAATAATAATAATAATAATAATAATAATAATAATAATAATAATATTAATAACCTTATCCAAACTGGACTTTTTTTTAAAACCATAGAATGTTGCTAAAGAAAATAAAAGAAGACACTAAAGAAAAGACTGGTATCTGTGGCCAGGGGCTTGGAGACTTATTACTGAGATGCCCTCACTACACAAAAACGTTCTGTAAAGTAGTGTGGCCTCCACCAAGAGCCATTCTGAGAGACTCTGAAGGGGTACAAAATAGGATTTAAAAAAAAAAAAAATGTCCTGAAAGAAAACAAACTCAGAAGAGGCCTTGGCAGACTGTGGGGTGAGATAAAGAGCTCCGAAATAAATTCCTGCACACATGCAGGAAGGAAAGTGGTTTCTGCAGAGGCTGCCAAGACCATTGAATGGACAAAAACCAGCACTTTGCACCAAGCCTTGGGAAAAATGGATATCCACACAAAAAAGAATATGATTAGGCCCTTATCTTATATCGTATCAAAGAATTAATCGAAAATAGATCAAAGACCTAAATGTAAGACCTGAAATTGTTTTGTTTTGTTTTTAAGAAAATGTAGATGAGCCGGGCGGTGGTGGCGCACGCCTTTAATCCCAGCACTCGGGAGGCAGAGCCAGGCGGATCTCTGTGAGTTCGAGCCCAGCCTGGGCTACCAAGTGAGTTCCAGGAAAGGCGCAAAGCTACACAGAGAAACCCTGTCTCGAAAAAACCAAAAAAAAAAAAAAAAAAAAAAAAAAAAAAGAAAAGAAAATGTAGATGAAAACTTAATAAATTGGATTTGGTGATGCTTTTTCTAAGACAGTACCAAAAGGACATGCATAAAGGAAAAAGAGTAGCCCTCATGGAAGTTTTAAGACTTCTTACAAATGTTTATTCTTATTTTTACATGTATGTTTCGCCTGCATGCACATAAATGCACCACCTGAATGCCTGATGCCCAAAGAAGCCACAAGACGATCTTTGAGCCCCCTTGGAACTTGAGTTACAGTAGTCTATAAGGGCTGGGAATCAAACCCAGGTCTTCTCCAAGAGCAGCACGTGCTGTTAACTACTGAGCTATCTCTCCAGCCTCAGGTTTAAGAGATTTACTATAAATAGATAGGCAACCTGTTGGGAGCATAGGAATGTTAAGCACACATGATTGTCTTTCCAGTGGGAAAGATGAAAAACCTGTTCTTCCATCCAGAAAACTGAGAATTGGAAAGGATTAACTGCATGGTGATCTGTGTTATCTGTTGGGCCAGGACACATCAAGCTTACAGTTAAGACCAAAGATGGCTAGTAATCTAAATGACCTTTATAGCCAAAGGCTCTCCCAAGCTCCCACAACCAGGACTGAGGTGGCTAATAATCCAAATGACCTCTATGCTATCTATATGACTGAGACCAGGCTAGACCCTGAACCTATCTTCTTGGAAGAAATGATATGTATCCTGAGTTGAGTTTCATGTAAGTATGCTTCCTTCTGCACTGGGGATTGTTTTACACCAGGAAACTTTTTCCAAACTGCACTGGGCTTAAATTTAATACATTGGGAATCAACTGCCTGTTACTAGACTCCCTAAAGTCTGATCCAAGTCAGTCTGCATTGGATTTTCATTCTTATCTCTGTGTGATTCGCTTCCCTGCATGACACCTGCAGGGACCCCCCTGAGCAACCCACATAATGAGAGAGCATCTGTAGATTCTCCTGTTCCACACCTGCCTCCCTGCTCCTCTCCCTGCATCTCCACACAGCTCTGGCCTACGCTCTCATCTCCCTCTTCCTGCACACTTCTCTTCTTTCTGGGTGAGGCACACAAAGGAAAGCACGGGAAAAGGGGAAAAGGAAGGGAAAAAGGAAGGAAGAAAATACTGCGACAAAACTCAGACAACTTTGATTTAGAAAAGAGATAAGCAAATTTTAGGGTCCAGTCTTTAGCTAAACCTAAAATGTACCATGTCAAAATTTAAATTATATGATATAGGCTCGCAGGTCTGGTGTTTTCTATTCTTCTTAGTTAAATATTTTATGGGTTTCAGAGGTCACAAACTCAGCTTGCAAAGGTTATGCTAGAAACCAGTGTTTCCTGTTGGAGCCCACAAAGGTTTCCTAGTGAGACCTGAGCTTGATTTGCCAGCAGGGCTGCATAAGAGGATGATTGGACCATGGGCCTGGGTACCAGGTATTTGGAAGGGTCTATACTTGGTTGTATGTGGCAGGGGGAGGTCTTTTTGCCCCTCCCCTTGCCAATGTTATAAAAAGCCCTTTGGAATAGAGTTCTGGGCTGATGGATAAGGATCCAGGCCTTCCCGAGGTTATCCTGTATTTTGTCTTCCTTTTCATTGTCTAGGTATCTCTTTCTAGCTAATATTTCTCACTTCTCCCTACTCAAGAGTTCCCTGGGCCGTAAAAGTGGGGGCTGGTCCCCCACAGTTTCCTCCTGTTAAAGAGGGAGGATACTTCAAAGTTGGTGAACCAGTGATAAGGAGTGGGAAGTACAAATGCTGGCTGGGGAAAAAAAACCAAAAAAAAAAAAAAAAAAAAAACCCAAAACCATCATCAGCAGGTACGATGATGTGAGGAAAATACTGACTTCACAAGACAGAGAAGGTGAACAAGACAGACAATAGAACTAGCATTTCAAAGAGTAGCATTAGATCCTGAAAGACAGCTCTGCCCTTGAGTTCCATCCCTAGAGCTCACAAAGCAGGACAGAACAGATTCTGCAAGTTGTCCTCTGACCTCCACATGCTTGTCATGGATTGCACACACACACACACACACACACACACACACACACACACACACACGTAAAATAAAAAATTTTAAATCTAATAAAGATTTTTTCACAATTAACGTTAAAAACCCTATTTCATAATTAATTTATTATGATTGAAAATATCCAAGCCAATGAAGATGCAGAAACATAACACTTGCATGTTGCTGGTCTGTGTTGTATCTGCCAGGCTTTAACAATAGTAACTGCTACATTTCAATTTTTTTTTTTTTTTTAGTATCATACTCCTTCAGAAATTTTTGTTGAGGAACTAATCCTCTAGACAGAAAGAGACATCTGTGGGGATGGCACACCCATGTAATTTATAATGTAAATTAGAAATGCTTAATTGGCTAATAAGGAAGAGTTATTTAGTTGCTGGATTTTTGTCGTCATTTTCAATGACTACCATGAAATCTCCACAGCAGTAAAGGAGGGAAACAAACCAAACCAAAACAAAACAAAAATGGTGGTTTTCTCTTTGCAAGAGTAAACAAACTAAGGGTCTGTACTAGGGTGAAGGGGCCCCAGGACACTCCTGGACTCCCCTCGGCTTCCTAGTGCTTATGATTTCTATGTAAGAATTCGGGTGACAGGCAGCTTGTAGGGCAGAAGACAGGGAGAGCCGACAGCCTGTGTTCAAGGGATGAGGATGGCCAATGCCCAAAGGAACTGTTGTGCCAATCTACCCTTTAGACAGGCTTTATTTACTTCTAGTCTTTAGAACGAACAGCTTTCCTACAGGGCATTTTCCTACCCAGATGTCTGAGAGGCCCACTTAGACTGACAGCGAGGAGTCGGAAATGTCCTTTCCTTTGTCATAATGTGTCCTCTTGGATTTAAGTTTAGATAAGAACCAATTAACGACTTTGGGGGCACTTCAGGAGTCACATCTCTTCCAAAGGCTAGATATGTCTCGGGTCCCATTCCTCCGACTAGTAACTAAGAGTCCTGCAGCCTGCAGCCCTGGGCTTTAGAAGCTGCTAATTATGATGGAGTCTCTCAGCCCTAATGCCTTCTGATCCTGGTAATATACCACTAGCTACTCAACAAGGGGGCTAAGACAAGCTCTTGGGAACAAAGTTCAATGCAATGATGAAAACAAACAAACAAAACCTCTGAAAACTAGAAGCAAAGAAATGGGAAAAAACCGCATAATAAACACGGTTTTTGTTGTTGTTGTTTGTTTTGTTTTAAGTAGAAATCATGTGAAAATACTCACAATGGGGGAAAAAATCCAAAATTTTAAATAAAATAGGATCTGACCTTATATTCGTACCCAGAGTGTCTCACTTCCTACTAATTCAGATGCAAGGATTCTCTCTTTGTTCAATATTGTTACTTGATTGATCATTGATAAAGTTGCATTGATTCTTAATGTTTCGGCGGGGGGGGGGGACCAGTTGCATTAAAATACAATTTTTAAATTGGTGTCCCTTAAAATTTGCACCTCCGGGGAGTACCCCCACTTCTTCCACACTCGGTCCTATGTAAAACCATGGAACTGATCATGTCTCAGAGCGACAGTGGTTTAGATAGGTATTGTTAAGCTCAAATACGTTGTGCTTCTCTGGGTTTCCCCACACTTTCGAGCAGTGGCCTGGGTGGTGGGAGGTTTGGGATCCAGCCTTCCGGCCTCACCATGAAGCGCAGGTTAGACCCTCCGGGGAAGACGCTGCCTCGGATCTCATTATGGAGAGTGATGTACTCGTTGATGAAGTCCACATTCTCTTCGTGAGGCAGAACGCCGGCGTTCAAACCCGAGCACATCAGCAAGATCCACAGCTCACACAGCCACAGCTGCAGTACAGCCCCCAGCGTCAGGGGATGCGACGAGGACGGAGCACCCCCCACCGCGCACAAAGGCAGGGCAGCCTTCATGGTTACCCACCGAGGAGGGCGAGCCAGTGCACATGCGCCAGCCCCCCACCCCTACCCCGAGACCTGCCAATCTACGGGTCGGCAGAGGGCTCAGAAGTGGGAAGAGGAGGAGGAGGATTCATGATAACTGCTGCTGCTGCTGGACCGAAGTCAGACTTGAGTTAAACAAGCACGTTTTTCACAAGGCTAGTTGAGCAGTATCTAGAATTGTTTTCTGACACTGAAGAGTGCGTCTTCACTTACTAAACAAACATTAATTTGGACCCCAAGTGTTGAATGATTCCCAACTGAGATACCTTGTAATTGTGCAAAGGGAAATAGTCATTCTTCCCGTGTTACTGACGGGCATCCGGCTCACTTTAAAAAAAAAAAATTTTTTTTCTTATCTATTGAGTTGTGAGTGTTTTTATTGTTGTCTTTGTTAGGGACAGAAGATTCTCTTTAAGTCTTATCCAAAAACACCTAAAAGGAATTGTCAAAAATTATCTTTGATTCACAAGATGAAAAGCAGTAAACCGACACAAGATGATTTCAGCCGTGCCTTTATTCATTCAGTGTATATGGCGAGACAGCATATTAAATGGTTGAGAAGGACCAGCAGACAAGACACAGGCCTTCTTCTCAAATGTGAATAAGACAATTTTATATTTGGACAATATTTTGACACTTGCATGGACCCCATTTATCAGGCATGGTCTCTAATGTAATAAGGGCTGGTGATGGTCATACCCTTCTGACCAATTTTATAGGCAAGCCTCCATCTCCTGGGGAGCTCATGCCATTCCTGGGCATCTCCCTTATCCTGACAAATGTTTCTTTAATACTTCCCATCAGTTACAGCCCATGAGGCTATAAAAGCTGAGCAAAGTAGAAATAAGTCTATCCAGTGCTACAAATAATTTATTAAACAGTGAATTATAATGCAGTTGTAAACATTGTTTTAAATTCATCTCACCAAATTTGTCTATCACTATTTTAAATAGTTGTAAAATATGAACTTAGTCAGATAATATCTTTATTAAACACTTATCATTTGTATCTCCTCAAACAGTTGGAGAATCGTTATGTGTTTGTGGGGGCAGTCAAGTAATTTGTCTAAAGCAATCTTGCCATTAATTCTTGAAGGCAATTTTTTTTTTTGGTTTTTCGAGACAGGGTTTCTCTGTGTAGCTTTGCGCCTTTCCTGGAACTCACTTGGTAGCCCAGGCTGGCCTCGAACTCACAGAGATCCACCTGGCTCTGCCTCCCGAGTGCTGGGATTAAAGGCGTGCGCCACCACCGCCCGGCTGGCAATTTTTTAAGGTATTTCTTAACAAAAGATAGGCTCTCTAAGAGGAAATTTGTAGGTGGAGAAGTACAGATATATCCCATGTGATCTCTGTCCTTTCAAAACATGAAGGCTTCTCCATTATCATCATCCTTCATTGGAGCTAAGCATGATGGTATATTCCTATAATGTCAGGACTAAGGAGTCTAAGGCAGGGAAATTATGAATTTTAGACTAGCCTGGGCCACACAGCAAGTTCAGACCAGGTTGGGCTGCATGGTGAGCCTCTATCTCAAAGCAACAAAATGAAAAAGCTTCCCCAACCCCACTTTCATTAAGAATTCTCCGTTTCCTACCCAAAATAAAACAATACAAACCAAATTCACTAGTTTGTATATTTGTTACAATTGATGAGCCCATGGTGGCATGTTACTATCCAGATTTCACAGTTCGTATTAAGGTTCATTTTGGATGCAATACATTCTATGGATTTGGGTAAATGTGTAATGATTCATCATTGCATATTATACACCATTAAAATTAATGATTTTGCTACCACACAGAGGAATTTCTGTGCTCAGGAATTTCTCCATGCCATCTACCTCTCTTTCCCTTCAACATCTTGCCAAACACTCTTTTTACAATTGACCTTTTCAAGAATGTTGTACAGTTGAAGTCATGCAATGTGTAAGCTGGTCACACAACACCTTTCTTGCAGTGTTACACTGAAATTTCCTCCACGTCCTTTGATGGTTTGATAGCTCATTTCTTTTTGACACAGTAATATTCCATTTTTTTCAGTGTACATATTTATTCCTTTATCAATTGAAGGAAAGACATACGGGTTTCTTCCAAGTTTGAGCCATTATAAACAAAGCTGCTGCAAACATGTGCTTGAAGACTTTTGTATGGAAATGATGTTCAACTCTTGCAGGCAAAACAAAGGGACATGCTTATTGCTCATATGGCAGGAGTGTGCTCAAGATTGTTCATTATATTATATTATTATTAATTATTACTGTTTATGTGTCTCTGCATTTGAGCATTTGTGCCATGTATAGGTCAGAGGACAACTTTGAGATGTCATTTCTCCCTTTCCACCCTTACGTGAACTGGAATTCAGGTCACCAGGCTTGCGTTCAGGTCACCATGCTTCTGCAGCAGGTACCACGACCTGATCAGTTTGATTGATTGGAAATTGGTGTACTACTTTGCAGTGTGTTTGGACCCTGTGCTTTCCAGCCAGGGTTGAATGAGAATTTCTGCTGTTTCACATCGTTTGTTCCCATGTGGTGTTGTCAGTTTCTGGAGGTTTTTAATAGGTGTGTGGAATTGTTACATTTAGTCTCCTTTCCCTGTTGATTTACAAAGTACTGTGCCTTTTTATATGCTTTTTTTCCTTTTATTGAGGCAAAGGTCTTTGGTTTCTTTTTTTTCCAAATGAGTTTAGCATTAATTCTTGAGTTTGAAGGGGCTTTTGCATATTATGCAAGTATGATTTTGAAAGTATTTTATCTTTTTCCTGCTTTTTGTCAGCAACTTAGGAGTCTTTTTAATTTATGAGGTATAGCTTATCTCAGTTCTTCCTGTCACGGATCATGCCTTTGGTGTTGTGTGCAAAATTCACTACCTAATAGGTTGAGTTGGGAAGTGTGTCCTTCTGTGTCTTGTACAGATGGCTGTAGACCACTGTTGTAATAGCACTCTTTTTTGTTTGTTTTGTTTTGTTTTGTTTTCAAGACAGGGTCGCCCTGTGTAGCCCTGGCTGCCCTGGAACTCACTCTGTAGACCAGGCTGGCTTCAAACTCAGAGATTCAGCAGCCTCTGCCTATGTATAATAGCATTCTTCAGTATTTGTAAATTTTACAAATGAGTTTATCTGGGCCTGATGCTTTCTGTTTGGGAAATTAATTGATAATTTCTTCAATTTATTTAACAAGCATATGCCTATTCAGATTTTCTATTTCTTCTTGTAGAAGTTTAATTTGGCTACTAAAATTTTATGAAAACTAGAAAATTTAAAAATATATCTTTTGTGTTCATTTAATGAGATAAAACAAGGAATAACATTAAAAATACACAAATGTATGATTTTGTTCTCTTCATAGTAGGAATATGCTTGAACTTTGTTGACTCTTTTTATCAGTCTTTCCTATTTCCTTTACTTCTTTTTTGGTGTATGTGTATTCACATGTGTCTGGATGTACATGTGTGGTGCATGTGCATGTTTGTTGGCCCAAGGATGACATAGGATGTCTTCCTGTATTGCTCTCCACCTTCAATGTTGAGGCAGGGTCTCTCAGTTAAACTCCTAGCTTGCTGATTGAAGTGTAGCTAGCCAGCCTGATCTCAGAGTCCTTTGTCTCTACCTCCCACGTGGTGGGTTTAGGAGGACTGACACACCTACCCCAGCACCCATGGGTGATGAGGCTCTGAACTTTGGTCTTCACATGTGTACATACCCACACAGACATACATCCATGTGCATTATCAGCAAACAACCTTGAAAATAAAAACACAAGCTTAACTTTATTCCACTGCTTTCCAATTTCTATACTAATATTTATCTATCTATCTATCTATCTATCTATCTATCTATCTATCTATCTATCTATCTATCTACACTTTTGAATTGAAATGTAGGCATTGAAGTTAAATCTCAGACAAGAATATAGAAGATGTAATGGAGAACTAAACAGAACTTGAGTCCTAATTAGTCAGAAAATAGTCTTTATTGTAGCATTTAAAAATTTCTTCTGAATAGAAATAACAATTAAAGTATTCTATGAAGAATAAAACCTAGCATGAGTAGATGGCATGCTCTCTGCTGAGCTGCTCTCCCAATACGGTGACCTGTCAATAAAATACAACAATTAAAAGCTCCATTTAATTTCCAAAAGAAAAAATAACTGAAATATTTTTTGTGTACTCTCATGTATAATTTATGGAGGTTTAATGAAAGAAAAACTACATAAAATGAAAACTATTGATTGTTTTTTCTACCTTTTAAAGTAAGGAAATCAAGTCAGAAATGATTCTTGATCTTAAAAACCCAAAACTTTCAAGACTTACTGGACTTAAAATCTTTACAGTGTTGCCCAACAATAGTATCTTGCCAACACATATTTCTAGAATGCCTCTTGTGTTAGATGCATAAGTATCTAAAATAGCCAAAACCACAGAAAAACAGCTTTCTTTTGGTACTCTACCATGTCCAGTTTAAGTTTCTGAGGAAAGTTCAATTCTTTTATGTGAAGTTTTAAATATAATTTTCATTGCTACCCCAAATTCATTGTTCCAACATCTAAATTTTCTCCCCAGTTTTGAATTTTAATAGCATCCTATGTGTATTCGAAATTCATTCTTTTCGTTTGTTCCCTACCCCTGATGTTCCCTACCTCTGCTCACTGATGTATTTTCATTCACTTCCTACCATGTACTGTGATTTTAAGCTTTGGACATAATGGTTTGTGTGAGCCCAGCTGAGAGACCAGTTCCCACATTTTATAACAGGGTACTCTTGAGGAGTGAGGGATAAGAGATATTAGATAGAAGGACAGAGGGGAGAGAAACAGAATCACAGGATAGCCTCGGGAGGGCCTGGATCATTATCCACTGGCCCCTTCTGTCCCTTCTAAAGGGCCTTTTACAGAAATGCACACATGGTGGTGAAGCCATCCTCTACTACAGCTCTTCAGGGGAAAGCAAGCTCAGATCTCACTAGGAAACCTTTGAGGGCCTCCATAACTCCCCCTTCTTGATATAGTAAAGGGCCCCTCGGGCCCCTCAGATAGACTGTGCTTGTATTAGGTTATTCTTCTTGATTAATTTTACATATATACATTCAGGAAGCTATCAAGAAGTTGCCCATCTTTGGCTACCAGCCTCTGGAAAGAGGGGCTACAGAGCCTAACTCAGCTCTAGGCCTAGGTCCCCACTAAAAGCTTGCAAACATCCACAGCGATCTCCATAGCTGCCACATCTCTCGGTAAAGGAGTGGAGGATAATAAAGATGGGATATCCTTTTTGGAATGGGTCTAAGATGACTACATCAGTCTTAGCTTCACTAAGCCCTTTTCTTCTGAACAGAAACAGAGAAGGAGTGGAAGCTTCTAGGAAGAAGACAGAAAAGCTTCCCTACTTATAACACCTTCACTTAAGTTTTCTAGGGGCCACTGACACCATAAAATTATATTTTGAGCTATCATAAAAAGTGTTCAAATATAACTGAAGGTAAGAGTAATAGAAACAGTTCTCGTATGAATATCACCATACACTTTTTACAAACTTACATTCAACATTTACATTTTTTACATTCAATATTTACACTTTTTACAAACTTACATTCAACATATTTACAAGTAGCCTGAATATTACTATACATATTTACACTTTTTACAAACATATTCAAAAGGAAACTCTATAGAACTATTTTACAAACTATCTAAAAAATCTCTTAACAGAACTGAAGTATATTCAAAAGTAAACTCTATAGGACTACTTTACAAACTTTAACAAACATCTAGAAGAGATCTCTTAATTGAACTATTTATGTTATCTTCCAATAAGACAGAGAGTTCACAAATCATGAGTAATTACCTACTGAGCTACTGATAAGCTCTTAGAAAAAAACTTCCTCTGCAGCTATTAGGCCTCTGGAGGAGTGTCATTGGAGTTGACATTCCTCTATTCCACTCTCCTCACCAAACTCAGGCAGCCAGCAAGCTTCTGAGGATACAGTTTCCCACTTCTTAATTTTTTAAAGCTGCATCATAAGATTGCCATGAGCTCTTTTAATGATGCCAATGTTTACTTTGGCTTCATGGCCAATAGGAAACTAATTCTGATGGTACAGTGGTGATGCCAGCAGAGTGAAGAGTTTTATTTCATCCACATCCACCTTAGGGAAAATTTTTTCCCTGCTGCTCAGGGCATAGATGTAAGCTGTCCACAGGCCAAAAGCTTCCACAGGAATCTTTTTCTGCCTGTTTTCTTCTATAGTATTTTTTCATGACTCTGATTCTTCCCAGTTTGTGTTTATAGTCCCATAGCTGGAAAATCAAGGACATAGCTCCTCTGTCTTGTTGCTTATTTTATTCTACCTTACCCTAAGTTTCTTTTTACCCAATATTCCTAATTCTACTCTTATACTAAATTTCTTCTTACACTATATTTCTGTATTCTATCTTACATTTTTCCTTAATTCTCATAGATAGAAATTAAGAGAGAGAAAATAAGAAAGAAACCTAGATAGAGAGAGATACTCGATGCAGCCTCGCTTTTAACTTTGGCATTCAGCCACTTTACTTTCACTCCCAAGAATTAAATGCCATCACCTTTATTTTTAATTCATTATCAGGCATTTCCCCCTTACACCTGCAACACCCCCTAACACTCCTTTGAACAAGTCCCTGTCCCTGTTCCTGGCACCATCTGTGTGAGCCCAGCTGGGAGACCAGCTCCCACATTCTACAACAGGACACTTGAGGAGTGAGGGATAAGAGACATTAGATGGAAGGATATAGGGGAGAGAAATAGAAACACAGGATAGCCTCAGGAGGGCCTGGATCATTATCCAGTCCCTTCTTTCTCTTCTAAAGGGCCTTTTATAGGAATGCCAAAGGGTGGAGCAAAAAGACCTCCCCCTAGCACAGCCAAATGCAGACCCTTCCAATCACCTGGTAACCACAGACATGGTGGTCAAGCAATCCTCTAATGCAGCTCTGCTGGGTGAAGCAAGCTCAGATCTCACTAAGAAACCTTTGTGGGCCTCTACAATTTTTATTAGAAAAGAGAAAACAGTGAAGGAAAAGTTCTTATTAATTTTTAAATGGAATAAATAAAAGGACCAACAGTGGTCATTTCAGAATGCTAAGCACTATGAAGAGTATGTATTGGGTCAATAAAATATGATTAGGGAATTCTAATAACAGCTAATATTTGTTGATGCCCTCAACAAATATTTTTTTGCTTTGTGTTCTTATCGCTTTGTATGATTTATGATATTTAATCCACTTAATCACTCCTCAAGTTAAGTTGTCTGGCTCCAACACCTACACATTTAAACAATACCAATATTCCTGTCTTAAAAAAAGCCAACTGAGAGAAATGTTTATTAATAAAGACTAACCAATAGGAAAAGGAAAAGAAAACACATCAGAAGTCACAGGGCTTAGATTGAATGTAACTACAGACAAAGCAGTTCAAAACCAGAGTATCTAATGGTATTTGTGGTAGTTGGAATGTAATTGCTCCCCATAAGCTCAAAGGGAAAGGTTCTATTAGGAGGTGTGACTTTTTGGAGGATGTGTGTCACTGTGGAGGTGGGCTTTAAGGGCTCCTGTATGCTCAAGCCACACCCAGTGAGGCAGTCCACTTCTTGTTGCCTTCTGATCAAGATGTAGCCAGTGAGGCATCTGCTTTGAAATGCAAAACCACTACTGTGAACATTTCAAAACTTAACTAAAATCTCCATAAACACCCTAATCACTATTTTCAATGCAAGTTGTCCATGTGATAATATTTCTCTCCAAATATATCATTTTTTAAAGATTTTATTTTTTATTGTGTGTCTATGTTTATGACTGAGAGTAGGTTTGTGCAGGTAACCTCAGAGGCCAGAGAATAGGTTTGTGCAGGTAACCTCGAGGCCAGAAGAGTGTATTGGATACTTGGGAACTGGAGGTCCAAACAATAGTGAGGCTGCCTGGGTACTGCAAACTGAACCTAGATCCTCTGAAAGAGCAGTACACATGTTTAACCAATGAGCTACCTCTACAGTCCTCAATTTATAACTTCATACTAATTTTTAAGTGAGCATGAAAGTCCAGTTTCTCTCTAAATCCAATGTGCTTACCAGAGTTGATTGTATGTGATGCATAGTTTTCTTCAAAATGAATTTGCAAAACCAGAGTCAAGAACAGTCAAATAATTTCTGAATGATATGGAAAAAGACAAAGATGGAGAAATATCTCCCAGTCGGATATCAAACCTTAATGTGCTCTCTGCCCACACACTATATGGTTCAATAATACATCCTCTTTGTTACTGGCTATTTAGGTCTCTGGTTGGAGTAGTTTGTGACAGACAAAGGCTCTGCTCAGGCACAACTGTGACATCTAAATCACATGCAAAAAAACAAAACAAAAAAAAAACCAACAACAAAAAAAACAATATTGAGGAGCACAAGAAAATGACTGGAGAAGCAGACTGGAGGAATGTGGATCTCATGGGAGGAGACCCACAGAGAGATGAGCTGAAACAATACTGTATTCACCTGGGGTCTACGTGTTGATTCTGGGCTCAAGATTCAGGCTACAAAATCTAGATTTTTGTTTTTGTTATCCAGAGGCTGTTGCCTGGCCAGAGAAAAACCAGTAGTGCTTTTATTAGCATTGCAGTGTTAGACAGACCGAATTAGAGAACAGAGAGCTCAAGATCTGGGTGAAAGGACAAGGGGAGGGACACAATCTTTTTTCTTTTCTTATTTATTGTGTATACAGTGTTCTGTCTGCACACATCCCTACAGGCCAGAAGAGGGCGCCATTTCTCATTACAGATGGTTGTGAGCCACCATGTGGTTGCTGGGAATTGAACTCAGGACCTTTGGAAGAGCAAGCAGTGCTCTGAACCTCTGAGCCATCTCTCCAGTCCCAAGGGATATAAAAATCTTAAGAGATGCCCATATTATTCTCAGGTGACTTGTTCAGTTGTGAGGGGGTGAAAAAAAGAAAAGGTTAGATGGCTAGGCTAAAGTGCTCTTGAGAGCAAACTTTTCAGCATGCTAGGACAGTGGGCATTCAGAGAGTGACAGGAAAGAACATGTGACCAGAGACCCCTGGAAGCTGGCGAAGCAAAGGTGAACGAAGCCTTGTATCAATTGTAGCCCAGATTTAACTAGATTTTTCTTTGGATTAAGTGACACAACCATAAATCTCTCTTCTCAGCATCGTGAACCATTTCTGTCTTGCTCCTGTTCAGCTAATTTTTAATTAAAAATTGACTAGGCACAGCAAGTGTTCCTAAGACGTCCTGTGAAATAAACCTCTCTAACATTGTGTGTTCAAACACTGTGTGTGGTGGCGTACCCCTGTAATTTTACCATGTGAAAGAGAGAGGCAGATAGGTCAAAGAGTTGAAGTTATCTTTTGCTACACAGCACGTTCCAGGCTAGCCTGAGCTACATGAGACTCTGCTTCAAAATAACCAACAGTAACTAACTAAACAAATAAATAAAACCTTAATGGCTTAAACCTCAAATAATTATTTCCCACAATTATCTAAGTTGGGAATCATTAGGGTTCAATATCATGACTGTGTTTACATAAAGCTCTTTTGGCATTGGAACAGGAAATGGTGTCTCTACTTCCAATACCTTTCTCAGCGTCATTCCCAGTAAGAGTGTGAATTCCTTTCTATACTAAGGGGCTTCCAATAGAGCAAAAGGCTAAAGCTTTTGGTTTCTTGTGGGTTAGCCAAAGAACTAGAAAATCTTTACTCAAGGGGAATACAGTTACTCTCCGATTCTGGATGCTGGAAACTCATCATATCTGCAAAGATAATTCACCTCATACCAACAGACAGAGCATATTACGAACAGCAGAAACAGTCTTAGACTTACACACAGCTCTATGGTGATATGGATACTGGCTTTGGGGAAGGAAGTTTAATATTGGGAGTGGTGATAAAGGAGCTTAGCGTTGATTTCAAAGAAAGAATAGTGAAAAGGATGGTGAGAGAGGGCAGCAGCTAGGTGGTGCTACCTTTTTAGTTGTATGGTTTGGGAGAAGGTTTTTTCCTTCTCTAATACAAAGCAACTGAGCAGTTGAAGGAAAGGAATAATCTGATCTTATTTTCTTTGTATAAAGCAAGATATATATATATATATGCATATATATGTTGTATGTATATATAATGTGCATATATACACATGTACAGATATATAATACACATACACATATATACACACCTATGAAGAGAAATAGGAATCAGCATTGATGCTGGCAAAAAGCGTTAGCAATTTGGGTACTGGGCAGGAAGGAGAAGTGGAAGAAAGGTGGATGGATTGTTGTTATCTTTAAATTCTTTTGACTAGAAAATATGAGGCAAAGATCTCATTACTTTAAAAAAACTGCCTTTTAATTAAATCTGAACTATGAGATAATTTCAAATGTATTTTAAAATAAAATATCATTTCAATGGAGACTAATTCAGAACTCATCAGCTGGGGAGTTTGGTGAATTACCATCAAGCCTATACTTCTTGCTTTCTGTGCATTGGGCTAGGAAGTCTTTAGTCATCTTTATCCAGTTGATTATTCATTTTCCTTCAAAGGTAACCATCACAACAACTATAAACGCAAAGTGATTTTTATAGATATAATCCCAAATATAAATAGAATAATTTCAAAAGCACTGGGATGGGGATGTGGCTCACTTGGTCCAGTGCTTGCCTACAATGCATTTTGATCCTTGCGCCAGTATAAAACAGGTGTGGTTGTTCATATCTGTAATCCCAGCATTCAGGAGGCAAAGGCAGGAAGGTCAGGAACTGAAGATTGTTGTTGGCTGCATAGTGAGAGGAACTCGTAGGAATGAGAGTAGTTTGACAGGGGTGAGAGGGAGAATGCAGGGATGTAGAATAATCAGAATGGATTATATAGAGTATGAAGCTGTGAAACAGCAAAATTAATAAAAAAGGTGATGATGGAAAAGAAACATGTTTTTAATCACAATTCTGGTGGAGACTGGTGTTTACCTCTAAATGACTCACTATTAGAGTAATAACAAGCAAATGACCATGGTTATAAGCATGTGCAAATAATCATTTCAACCAGCAGCTACTTTGAGCACAGCCACAAACTAGATCTCAGTTGTATTTAATTTGTTTTTGTCTTTTTACTTGAAAGGGGAAATATCAGTGGAGGGGGTTGTTGTGGAATATTATTTTAAGATGTGTTACATTCATTTGTGTTGTGGAACATTTGTTTTAATGATGCAAAGATGTGTTGCATTCTTTTATGTTGCATTTGTTTAACTCTGTGAAGCTGTGTTACTTTGCCTGTTGAAAACACCTGATTGGTCTAATAAAGAGCTCAGTGGCCCGTATTGAGACAGGAGAAAAGATAGGTGGGGCTCGCAGGCAGAGAGAATAAATAGGAGGAGAAATTTGGGAAGAGAAGATCGAGGAACAAGAATGAGGAGGACATCAGGGTCCAGGCACCCAGCTACACAGCAAGCCACAGAGTAAGAAGTAAAGAAAGGTATATAGAAATAGAGAAAGAGAGATGGAATAATTTAAGAAAAGCTGGCTAGAAACAAGCCAAGCTAAGGCCAGGCATTCATAAGAAAGATTAAGCCTCCCTGTGTGATTTATTTAGGATCTGGATGGCTGGCCACCAAAGTAGTGGGATAAAAAAAACCCAAGTACAAGGGACAATCATCCAAACTAAATATATTTATATATAATTTATGGTGAATGCTTTATATTCTTATAGAAACAACCAAGTCACCTAGAAATCAAAAACAGATGGGGCAAGAAATAAAAAAAAATGAAATTATGAGAACACTAAGATCTAAATATGATGTTACTATTTTTCCCTTTTTGCTTACGGCAGAGCTTATCTTTGCAGTTATTTGTGGGACACTTGGAGCAGGATTCTCCTTTTATGTAAGGACTGGTATTGTTCTCATTTCCTCTGCAAAAACAGAGAACATTCATGAGCCAATGATGCTCTTTACCTTTTCTAGATCTACATTTATGCAAGCTGTTTCTGTCTTTCAATAAGTCACACGCTAGAAAGAACAGGAGCAACAGCTGTTGTTCAACAGAAGACTCATTTCCTATGTACTAAGAAACCATCAACACTTCCCCTTCATTTCCTTTCCTTCGTTCCCTCCCTTTTCTTTTTCTTCCCTTCCTTTGTCTTTCTCTCCTTCTTTCCTCTCTTCTCCAATCCCTTCTCTCCCCTTCTTCCTTTCCAAAAGCTTGAATTGTAAGAAAGTGATATTGTCCTCTAGTGATTTTCATCTTTCTAGCATGTGACTTACTGAAAGGTGTAAAGATGACTGTTGGGTGTCTGACTCAGTCCCTCTTGAGCATGTTTTCTGAGACAGTCTCTCATGGACCCTGTGGCTCAGTGACTGGTTTAATTGTCTGAGCCGGCAAGCACCAGGGATCTTCCTGACTCTGCCTATTTGGTACTGGCAGTTCTGGTATTATAGGTAAGCCTGCCTTGCTTGGCCTTTTATGTGTGTGCTGGGGACCAAACTCAGGTCCTTATGACTCAAGACAACCATCTTACTGACTGAGTCATCTTCCCAGTCTTTACTTTTTAAACTTTAGAAACAATTTCTATCATTTCTATTCTTATGTTGAAGTAGTTCATGAGAGGAAAGGCTTTTCATTTAGGCAATACTTGTCACCATCCTATTTTGACTTTTAAAATTAGTTTTGCAGAGGGAGGCTTCATCAAAAATACTCAAGGGTCTAGTATAAGATTCTGTCTTGTAGACATTTGAGTTTGGTTGTTGTTTTGTTTCATTTTGAGACAGGGTCTCTTTATGTAGTACTGGCTGGCTTGAAACTCATTATGTAGATTAGGCTGGCCTGGACCTCACAGAGATACAACTACCCCGCCTCCTGGGTGAGGAATGAAAGGTGTGCTCCATCACACCCAACTTTGTAAATATTTGTTATCAACTTAGAACATTATTATTTTTTTTTTTGCAAATTAACTTACCGTGGTGAATAATTACAAAAAAATAGCGCAGTTGAAGATCCCATCAGATTAGGACAGTTTGAAAGTGCACATCCAACTTTAACTGAATTGGCCCAAACTAACTATAAGAAGAGGAATTAAGACACAACATGTTAAAGCAATCCATGTACATAATTCATTATCAGGGTATGTAAAATATTAAATATATGTATATATATGTCTATTACATTTTTCCTAATATCTAACACATTAAGTTACATTTTTATTAATGGGCCTTTCATAAGGTCAATCTAAATAATTTTCTTTCAGATATAATTATCATAAACCAAAAGGATAACTTAATAATGAAACCATAATATAATACATTGGTAAAAGCATAATTTCTTCTAGATAACTTAGAAAACATATTTTAATTCTCTCCATGGGCATATTACAAGAAACATCAAAATCAGGCTGGGAATGAAAACAATTTTCTTTTTAGTTAGGAAAAAGTGTTGCTAATTTGACTGTGAATTTTAAAGTTCACAGCTTTAAATATAATTTTACCTTTGTTAAGTCACAAGATAGGTATGGATTAAGAATGTACAAAGTTTATTTAAATGGTCAATGATAAGAGTGGCAAATTTTAATATGATTTAAGATGTAAGGAAAACTAATTTTAAAAGAAGCATTGTGTGCAAAACAGACCATAAGAAAGAGCTAAAGAGACAATGAACATTTCCAATTCCTTGTGTCAATGACAGAATTTAATATCTCCTATTCTCCAAACTAAAAGAGAAGGAGATATTTCATGGATATCCCTTGGGAAAGAAATAATCTAAGAACAATTTGAGCAGACTTTCTAACTTTTTACACTTTATAGTTTCATTACCAAAATGAATGAAACTATTTCACAGTTTGAGATATTATTCACTTTTTTTTTCATGGCTGAAATACATGTAATTCATTATTTTACTAAAGACATTTGAATGGATCTTTGGTTGCCTGAGAGACAGCACAGCTCAGGAAAAGGCATGGTTAGCTGAGGACTAAGAGATGAACTTTGCTTCTCACCACATACCTGGCTCAGAGTGGCAGATCACTTCTGAGCTATAAAAATAAGATTAGGCTAATTAGTAATTATTTTGAATATTTAAAAAGCTTTTGAGACAGAACAACTGCAAGTGTATATATTTTTAAGAGCTAGTTAGAGTCTGGTTTATTAATATCTATACTACAAATTCTATTTGTATACAAATACAATTTGCTCATTGTATTTGTGTGTGTTATGTGTGTGGTGTTCGCTCATGTGTATTTTTCTGTGAATGGGTTTCTGCATGCATGGAAGCAAGAATATGTTAGGTTCCTGCTTTATTGTTCTCTATCATATTCTCTGGAAAGAATGTCTCTCATTAAGCCTTCTGAAGGCTATCTGGTCAGAGAGCCTAAGGGATTGATCCTCCTCTCTCTGCTGTGCTTCCCCCCAAATTCCTGCCAGTGCTGGAGTTATAGTCACATGCATGACATTGCCCAGGTTTTTACATTGGTTCTGGGGATTCGGGGGAAAAAAAAATCCTTATGCTTGCACATCAAAGTACTCTTAAATATTGATCCATCTCCCCAGCACTGCTTAGTATTTAAATTGTGATATTTTTAGTTTTGAGCCTAGTGAACATATATTGATAGTGTATAGCTTTACAGTGCGGTTCTCTTATGATCCCAATTAGTCTTATCATTAAAAACAAGGAATCAGATATCAGGGTGAAAGCTGAAAAATCTGAGAAGCAGAGCAGCAGCCACTAGAGACCTATTACCTCTATCAATCCTCTGACCAAAAAGGGCCAACCCCTATTTCCACCCCAATTTATCTCTCCTGTCTTGATCGAGCCGTGTCCCTTCCGGGCTCCTGTCTGCACAGACATCCAGACCTCTGTGGTTAACTAGTGGCTAGCTCCACCCTCTGATCTCCAGGCAAGCTTTATTTGTGAGAACACAATAGAAATATCACATATTCCCCCATTTTTGTCTAAATAAAAAGTGAAGGTTTTAACTAACATAGAAAAAGTATATACAATAAGCATGATAACTATATACAAATATATACAGGTAATAATTACATTATCAATGGCTAGTCCATTAGCATTTGACAAATTCAGAGAAAATACTCCATTATCTGTCCTATCTTGGTGAGTCCAAAGTGTTGTACCTAATTCACTTTCTATCCTAATTTTCATTACCAATCCAAAACTATCCTTTTATACTTTTATACCTTATACAATTAGCTTTATATACTTTACACCTCTATTTGTGAGTTTCTTTCCTGAGTCTGGTAACAAGGAAAACTATAACTATAACAACTATCTAGTCCTCAACTTCATCAGAGACCTGAGAAGGATATAATATTACATGAGTAAACAGGAAATGTAGAGAAAACAACTTCCAAAAATAAGAAATGAAAGAAGCAGCTGGCTGCCTGGACAGTCACCCAAGGTTCCTCTGCAACATTGGGGCATCCATTTTCAGCCTGCATGCCTAGAATATCCGACAGACTTTTTTGTGAAGCAGGATTTTTGAAGGATTGTCCCCCTTGTCTGGGCAAAGTTCTTCAGTAACTTTCTTTTGTATCCTGCTTGTCCAATTTGGACAGCATACAGTCAGCAGTTGAGGCAAGGGCAGATTTTTCTTGCCCAGTGGCTAACTTTTGTCACAAAGAAATATGGTTTTTCTTTGATGCCCATCATCTGAAGTAATCTGGTGTTGCCTGGACATATATCTCTCATTGTCATAAAAAAAGAACTTTATGCTATTAAAACATCTTAAATGACACATTCTGTAGCTCTCTGAAGTGTTTGAAGATCGCCTGTCTATCTAAAATATATTTCTGTTTGACCTGGAAACATATCTAACACAACTACAAGTTGATTTTTTTTTTCTTGGTGGCTGGAGAGACAGCCGTGGGTGCTGGGAACCGAACTCTTATATTTTTGATTGTGAGCCTAGCCTTTAATGGCTGAGCCATCTCTCCAGCCCATCAAGTTGATTTTAATAAGTGACTAACTACTAACCTGCATTTCTTTATTATCTTAAATAGTTTGTAATAATAACTTTCAAGGACTAGAAATTTACATTACATTGTTAGGTGAGCTGTATAGGTACAATGCCTTGAACAAGAGTAGAAATGTGTGAACAGTATATTCTAACCAAAATAAGCTTAAATTTGTATCAATGTACAAGAATCCATATCAATGTAATATATTTAAAACTAGTAGTTGCTGTTTTGTTTTATAAGTAGATTTAATAATCTACCTTCTTATCCTATAATTTCTTTAACATATATACAGTATAACAAAAATAACCACAATTCCGTATCAATATATAAGACTCCAAGCCAACATAAAATATTTAAAACTAGTAGATTTTTTTATTTTATAAGTAAATTCAATAATCTACCTTTTTATCCTATTTCTATATCCTCCCTTTTTCTTTTTAGAACAAGATCCCTGAATCTAATCTCCTTTGTTCAGCTTTTTCTCTGGCTCTACCAATAACAACATATAACTAAGCACCCTAAATGATGACAAATATTCATAACCCAAACTGAACAACCAAAAACCACCCACCCCACCTCTTGGGAATGTGGGCACTACATTCTCAAAATTACTTCCAGCTGTCTGGGGGTGATGGCATCTTTAGGGGACCCTGAAAAAAGTTGGGATAATTGTCAAGTTTTGGGAGAGCTAGCTATATCATTTGTTGTTCAGTCTCTGTATAATGGGAAAGTGCAGGGCTTGTGACAAGTCATGGTTAAATAGTCTGTGAGGCTGGAACATCTCAGCTAGCCACCTTGAAATTGTTCTGAGTGGTTTGTGTCCAGAGCCAATATTTAAATGGCATTAGTCAGCTTAGTGGCATTGTCATATTCCAGGTAGAATCGTCATTGTGGGACCCCATCCTCCTTTTGGAGAGACTTGCTGTTAGGCATGGTCATGGTTCACTGCAGAAAACTTAAATATTTTAAATGTTATATGCAGCAGATCTCAAAGAGATTAAAGGACCATAATCTGTTATATACAGCCCGAGTACAAAAACTTAATTCCTAGTTACCTGATAGAGACAAACCCAAAATCAGGTACAGGAAGCTAGATGAAGCCCTTTTCTAGAATTAGTACTCTATATGACCATTAATATCAGGACAAAAAGTTTATCATATCTATACACATATTACAAATTTTGATATAATATTCATACTTTAATAAAAGTTTTAAAAAATCAAAATAAAAGCAAAGGATCACGAGATTAGTGGCAATAGAAGAGTTCCTTAATTTTTTTTTTCTGTCCCATATCAGGTGGCTTTTGTGACATAAAAAAGAGATTTGGATTTTCCTTTTAACAAGTGTGCTTGGGTTTAGAGAAGGAGAGAGCCATGTTCCAACTCCAAAGCAGCTTTAATTATTTTTCAGAGCTGAGGACCGAACCCTGGGCCTTGTGCTTGCTAGGCAAGCACTCTTCCACTGAGCTAAATCCCCAACCCCCAGCTTTAATTTTTAATTGAACTGAGACTACAAAAAGACCACTTGCATTATGTGTCTGTAGAGAACAGCAGAAACACACAATTGGAGAGATATATGAAATTTTATCCTGTTCGAAATGTGATATCCTAATGAGCCAATTTATTCCTTTTCTTGGGACATTTTTCTTTGGATGATTCATCCTTTTTCTTCAGCTGTCTCATTTGTCAAGTGGTCTTCAGATTCCTTAGCTAGTTGCCTTCATTCTCCTGGAAAGACAAAGAAATAACCTTGCCCCAACCCTAACTTTGGGGAGTTTCCATTTTGGCAAGTTATATCTGATCAAATGAAAAACATTTGTTAGTCTTATAAGTTAGCTTAGTTTGAAAGGTCATGCTGGTTGATGAACTATCACCTCTTCTAATTAAGAAGTCTCTCTTTTTCAAATCTATTCTTTATCAATTTTGATGGTATTCATAGTTTTTCTTCTCCTGTGGAAACAGAAACAAAACCTCTTCCCCAATGTAACACATATCCTGGTTTCATTCTGAGGTCAGCACATCTTTAAAGTATACAACTGATTTAATTCAGTAGTTTTTTTTTTTTTAAATTATCCAATGTCTCTCCATAGCTGTCACTCCTTTCTTATTTGCATTTAGAAAATTTAAAGTTAACCAAACATTATGTAATCTATCTCTCGGGGTCTTTATTATCACTTTCTGTTTATTAAGCTTATATTTTGGAGTTTGATTAGATCTTTCTATAACTGCTTGTCCTGTAGGATTGTGTGGTATACCTGTATTATGTTTTATGGTGTAATATCCAAAAAGTCTTTTTTTTACTAGAGACATATGCTGGAGCATTGTCAGTCTTAATTTGCACAGGTATTCCCATGATGGCCATGACTTTGAATAAATGTGTAATTACAGAATCAGGCTTTTCAGAACTCAAAGCAGTTGCCCATTGAAATCCTCAATATGTATCTGTGGTATGGGGTACATGTTTTAATTTTCCAAAAATTGCACAATGAAACACATCTATTTTGCCAAATTTTTCTTTGAGTACCCTTTGGGTTACTTCCTGCAGTAGCGGAGCTTGATTATACAAGAAACAAGTAGGACATGTCTTTATAATTTCCCTGGCTTGTTGCCAAGTGATGGAAAAATCCCTTTTCAAATCCTTGCTATTGACATGGTGTTTTTATGAAATTCTGAGGCCTCCAGCACATTTCCTATTCATAACTGATCAATTTCATTATTACCTTATGCTAGGGGGCCTGGCAGACCTATATGGGATCAGATATGTATGTATGTATATATATATATATATATATATATATATATATATATATATATATAGGATTATTCCTATTCCTGATTATTTCTTGTATTGGAATAAATAATGAAATCAATTCTGTATCATTTGGAATAAATTCAGCAGTTTGAATATGTAAAACAACTCTTTCTGCATATTGAGACTCAGTATTATATTAAGAGGTTCTGGAAAATCTAATAATACCATGAAAATAGCATAGAATTCTGACTTTGAACAGAATCATTAAGGCTTTGAGCCACTTTATTCAAATTTTCTGATTTATAACCTGCATTTCCTGGTTTGTCTGCATCAGGATAGAATGTAGGGGCTCCAGAAATTGGTGTTCCCCATCCAATGTGAGGAAGGATCTAGTTAGTTCTCCTTATGAATTGAAGACTCTTGCTTTTGGGATATCTGTTGTTAATCTCTCCCCCGAAATTACTGCCAACTCTCTTTTCCAATGTTCACTTTCTGCTCATAAAGAGGAAATTTCAGCATTAGTAAAAGGCGCAATGATTTGTTGTGTCCATTCCTGTCAATTGACGAAGTCTTAATTTTCCTTTTAGAATCAACTCAGAAAATTTTTCCACATATGTCTTTAATTTTTTTTACTCTGTTTGTGTGGCAAAATAGCCATTCTAAGATATTATCTTCCCTCTGCATTAAAATCCCTGTAGGGGAATGTGTAGAGGGTAAAATAACCAGGATGCAATCAAAACGCTGGATCCAAACTATCCACATGTGCATCCTATAATTTCTTTTCCATCAAAGCCAATTCTCTCTCAGCTTCAGCTGATAATTCTCTTGGACTATTTAAGTCCTTGTCACTTTTAAAGGTTTGAAGCAAATTACTCAGTTCCTTAGTTGTTATCCAATAGTGGACCATAAATAGGTAATGTCTCCCAGCAATTTTTGAAAGTCATTAAGAGTCTACAATTGATCTCTCCTGATTTGTACCTTTTGGGCCTGAATTTTTTGTAAACCTATTTTATATCCTAAGAAATGAATAGAATCTCCTTTTTGTATTTTTTTCAGGAGCAATTTGTAATTCCTAACAAGGCAAAATTTTCTTTACTTCTTAATACATTTTCTTTAAAGTATCTATATTTAAATCAGCTGGTAAGATATCATCCATATAAAGGTAAATTATAGATGGAGGAAACTGTACATGATTCATTTCCAATGGCTGTTATAAAAATATTGGTACTAGGTGGGCCTGTTTAACATCCCTTGTGGGAGGATCTTTCATTGATATCTCTTAACAGGCTGAGAATTATTATAAGAAGCACCGTGAAGGTAAATTTTTCTCTATCCTTTTCTTTTATAGTGAAGGAATAGTCTTTTAAATCAATAACTATAATAGACTATACTTTAGGTAATAGAGAAGTCAGGGGAAATCGAGACTGTAAGGAGCCCATTGGTTGAATCACCTTATTAACAGCTCTTACATCTGCTACCATTCTCCATTTTTGAAATTTCTTTTTAATAACAAATATAGGAGAATTCCAAGGATTGGTTAATTCCTTAATATTAAGAGATTACCTTGAATCTCAGGAGAGACCTTTAGCTTTGGACTTTTAATTAGTGTTGAGATAGGGGATTTTGAAGTTGTAATAAGTCCATTTTGTATTGTGAGATGACCACAAATCTATGGGGTCCAGGGAGTTGAATGTGGTGATCTGAATAAGAATGGCCCTTATAGGTTTATATATTTGAATACTTAGTCCCCAGTTGGTGGGACTATTTGGGAAGGATTAGGAGGTATGGTGTTTTTTGAGGAGGCATGTTACTGGGGATAAATTTTGAGATTTCCAAAGCCCAAGCCATTCCCAGTTAGCTAGCTTTCTGCCTTATGTTTTTGTGAATGAGTTGTGAGCTCTCAGCTACTGTTCCAGTGCCATGCTTACCTGCCATATTCCCTGCCATGATGGTCATGGACTCTAACCTTCAGAAAACACAGTCCCCTTTTTAAACTCTTTCTTCAAAAAGAAAGAAAGAAGAAAGAGAGAGAACATAAATAAATGGCTTAATGATGCAATTTCAACATTTAGAAAAACTAAGAGCCAACCAAACCCAAACAACCAGATAGCCAGCTATAATAAAAATCAAAGCTGAAGTTAATGAGATAGAAATAAAGAAAATAATACAAAGAGTCAACAAATGTTAGAGCTATAGTTCTTTGAGGACATAAACAACATTGACAGTCACTTGGCCCAACTAACCAAAAGAAAGAAAGAGGGACCCAAATGAACAGAATCACAAATGAACAGGGAAACATTACAATTTAGAATATTATAAGGGAATACTTTAAAAACTTGTGCTTCATTAAATTGGAAAAATATAAAAGAAATGGATGAATTTCTAGATTTAGCCAAATCACAAATGTTAAACTAAGAAGAGATCAACAATCTATACAGGCCCATCACATATAAAGAAATTGAAACCAGACAGAAAAGCCTTCCATCTAAAAAAGTCCAGGTGGGTTCCAAGCAGAATTCTACTAGACTTTCAAAGAAGATCTAGGCTAATCATTCTCAAACTAAAAAATAAACAAACAAACAATAACAAAACAGAAGGAATATTTTCAAACTACTTCTATGAAGCCATTACCAATGTGATATCAAAACCAGGCAAAACAAAACCCACCAACAACATAAAAGAAAATATGCCTGATGAACATAGATACAAAAATATTCAACAAAATACCTGAGAACCAAATGCAGACACACAATAACAAAAAAATTTCTACTGTGCGATGGTGGCACATGCCTTTAATCCCAGCACTCGGGAGGCAGAGGCAGGCAGATCTCTGTGAGTTCAAGGTCAGCCTGGTCTACAAAGTGAGTTCTAGGAAAGGCACAAAGCTACACAGAGAAACCCTGTCTCAAAAAACAAACAAACAAACAAACAAAAAACAAAAACAAAAAACCAACCAAACAAACAAAATAATTCCTTATGGTCCTTAAGGGTGGTGGTGGTGGGTGGCACACATTTCTGGGGTTGGAGATTTAGCTCAGAGTTAGAGTGCTTGCCTAGCAAGCACAAGGCCCTGGGATCGGTCCTCAGCTCTGGAAACAAAACAAAACAAAACAAAAAAATTCTAACATGACCAGAATTGCTCCATCCTGGAAATGCTGGGATAGTTCAACACACACACAAGCCTGTAAGTGTAATATAGCACATAAATGGACTTAAAGATAAAGATGATAGGATCATCTTAAAGATGAAGTAAAAGCTTTTGACAAAAATCCAGCATGCCTTCATAATATACAAATACTAGAATAAGATTAAAGGGTACCTACCTCAACATAGTAAGAGGTATAAATGAGAAACCTACAGCCAACATCATCTTAAACGGAGAAAAATTTAGCAAAAAAACTGAAATCAGGAATGAGACATGGATGTCCACCTTCCCCTCTGCTTTACAACAGTGTGTTCAAAGCACTAGCAGGAGCAGTAAGAGAAGAGAAGGAAATTAAAGGGAAGCCAACAGGGAAAGAAGATGTCAAACAATCCTATTTGCAGATGGCATGATATTAAACAAGAGAGATCTCAAAATTTCTGCTAGAAAATTTCAGCAAAGTGTCAGGACACAAAATGAGCATGGACAAATCAACAGCTTTCCTATATACCAACAACAAACTTGTGGAGAAGGAGACCGTGAACCTCCTCTAGTCACAATAGTCTCAAAGAAAATAAAATATTTAGGAATAAACTTAACCAAGGAAGAGAAAGACCTCTGCAGTGAAACTTTCCACATCTGAAGAAAGAGAGAGACACACACAAGAATGCAAGAATATGGAAAGAGACTCCATGCTCATGATTGGTGGAGTTAGTGTTGTAACAATGGCTACTCTACCAAAGGCAATTTACAGATTTGGTGTATGCTCATTCAAAATCCCCATCTTACTCTTCAAATAAAATATAACAATAACTTTTCTAAAATTCGTAAGGACCCATAAAAGACCCTGGATAGCCAAATTAATTCTGAGCAAAAAGACTGCTGGAGGGAGTACCATTCAATATCTCAAGATAATAAAACAAGCCTCAGCCATAATAATAAAAAACTATAAGGGACATATATACCTTGGCAGCAACCAAGAGTTCTCTAATTGTACTTAAGATGCTATCAACAAGAAATGTTGAGAGCTGCTGGTAGCAAAAGGCCATGGGAGTATATAGTAGGTGACAACTAGTGTTCAAAGGTCAACCTATCAGAACCAAGGGTTCTGGTAGAGGACCAAGCTATCACACAAGTCTTGTTGGAGATATTGCCTTTTTAATGAATTGGTTGTTTCTTGTAAACTTCTTGAGCAATAACAGCTATGATATCTCCCCATTACCATGCATTTTCATAAAATGTGTATATGTAATATCATGATTACATCTCAATCATACAGGTACATATATCTATGGGTGGTCAGGAGATGACCTGTCATTTAGCTGTGTAATTTTGATATATAGAAAATATGGCAGGATACATTTCATAGACAAATCCATTGTCCCATGAGACTGTAGACACTTAAAGCCTGCTTTGTTCCATTTGCTCAGACTAACACAGAAAATAATAATCTGTCCTTAGTCTAACACAAACTGCATGCATTTAATTCAGTTTTACCTCAGGGGAAATGCAACCTAGACTAAAGGCTTTTGTAATTAGACTGTAAGTTTAAAACTTTACGGTTATGCACAAGGCTAGAGTTGCAGGTGTCCACCAAGGCTACGAACACAAACCACCCTAAGAAAATCCTGCCAATTCTTCACTTGCCAAGTCTGCTGACAAAAAGTTATGTCTCAGAGTTTGTCACACTGGGTGGACACTGTACCCCCTCCTTCTGGTTCTGAGACCTTGGAACCTTGTGTTACCATGGTAATGGCTCTGCTCCTTATTGCCTATTTAGGGAATGTGCTATGACTCGAGGGTTTTGAAACTTTTCTCAGGATTGCAAGGAGTCTCCTGTTAAGAGTTGTATGGATAGTCAGGCAAGAGAGGAGCTAAGAATGGGAGCTGAAAAGAAGCTGTAGATTTAGAGAAACAGGAAAACAAGGAGAGAATAGCAGAGAGATCAGGAGGCTTACTTAGAACAATGAAATGATGGACTGAAAGGGCACGGTGTGCATAGATTTATTCTTACCCTCAGATAAGTAGATTTCCTAGCTGGTTGTATATTCATCCTTGGACTCTGGGAGAAAGCTCTTTGGGGGCAGTCATCCAAAATGCTTTCGTCAAATAAGGAAATCATGTATGTTACTGGAAACCTAGTCAGCTACCTAGAGAGTGAAGTCATGGATCTTGGAAGAGAACCTATATCGGTAAGTAATTAATATTATACATATTCTCATAATGAATTGTTTACAAGGATTGTTTTAATATGATACTTCTTAATTCCTTTTCTTATAGGTAGTTTGGGCCAATTCACTTAGAATTGGATGTGCAATTTCAAATTGTCCTAATCTGGGAAGCTCAACTGGGCTATTTGTATGTAATTATTCACCACCATAAGTTAACTTGCTAAAATGAAAAAAAATTCTGGGGTTGGGGATTTAGCTCAGTGGTAGAGTGCTTGCTTAGCAATTGCAAGGCCCTGGGTTTGATCCTCAGCTCAAAAAAAATTTTTTTTTCTAAGGGGATCACAAATATTTATAAAGCTGGGTGTGGTAGAGTACACCTTTCATTCCAGCACTCAGGAGGCAGAAGCATCCTGTGAGGTCCAGGCCAGCCTGGTCTACATAATGAGTTCCAGGCAAGTCAGTGCTACAGAGAGACACTGTCTCAAAAGAAAGCAAAACAACAACAACAACAAAATCCAGATGTTAAAAACAAAATCTTATGCTAGACCCTAAAGTATTTTTGATGCAGCCTCCCTCTGCAAAACTAATTTTAAAAGTGAAAACAGAATGGTGACAAGTGTTGCCTAAATGAAAAGTCTCTCCGGTCATGAACTATTTCAACATAAGAAGAGAAATGATAGAAATTTGTGGTGATATATTTGCATACCTGAAGATCAGAGAACAGAACAAGCCACTAGACTAAACATAAAGGGCAGGAAGTGGTGGCACACGCCTTTAGTCCCAATACTTGTCAAGTAACAACCTGTCAAGTACGTACCTGTGTATAATGGCCACAAGATTTAGAACAGGTCATAGTCTCAAAATTATAATATTGACTTTCATTATACCAAAAAGAAATAGCTTCCTTTGGTGTAATTTCTATTTTACCTAAATACATATTTTCTCCAAGAAAGTCATAACCCTCAACACATCCATATCGGTTTGTTAAACAGGGATTATGGGAATATTTGCAGTTTTTACTCCATGATTTGGCCAGTTTTGCAAATTCCTTTTCCCAAATCTGAAAAAATAGAATAATATTTAAATTGATTAGTACATATTTATTTATAATAAAATGAATCTAATAAGTGTGGTAAATTAAATTTTAGTTAATTATAGCTTTTTTAAAGACATCATTTAAAAAAAAGTATTTGTTGTTTTAGTGATTTCTTGTACTATAATCAAATACCTGAAACAAACAGCTTAAAGAAGTTACTTTGAAATCACCACTTTCAGAGAGTTCAGGACATGGTGGTCACTTGGTGCCATGTTTCTGGACCCATCATGAGGCAAACACCAGGAACTTCTTCATGGTGAACAGGAAGCAGTCAACACAGGAAGTGGCCAGGTCAAGGCCAGGGGCCCTCCCCAACCCAGTCTCTGCAGAGACTAACAATGGCACTCCAAACTAACCTGTCCTGGGTAAATCAAACAAACGGTATCACTCTAACACTAAAGGTCTCCACTCAACTTCTTGCAATAGTTTTGTTTTGTTTTGATATTATTTTCCTGCTTCAACTTCTTCTTTTATATCATGACTAACCACTTACTTTTCTACCTAGATGTCCTGGTTAGATTTCTTTGTCAACTTGATACAAGCTAGAGAAATCTAAGGTAAGGAACCTCAAAAGTTCAAATGCATTCACCAGACTGCCTGGAGCAAGTGTGTAGGCCTGGATGTTCTGCATGAAGGACTGATGTAAGAGTGCCCAGGCTACAGGGCAAGAGTTCCTGGGTGGATTAAGAAAGCAAGCTGTGCACAGCGCGGGAAGAAAATCTGTAAGCAGCGTTTCTTTATGGCTTCTGCTTCAATTCCTGCCTAAAGATTCTTGCCTTGGGTCCCTGCCCTGAGGTCCCCTCATGAAGGGTTCTAAAGTGTGTGGTAAAAAAACAAAAACCAAAACCCTTTCTTTTCCCAAGTTGATTTTGGTGATAATGTTTTTTTTAAGCAATAAAACCCAAATGAAGGCACCAGACATCACCATGTGTGTTAACTACTCAGGGCTTTCTTCCTATGTGGAACTAGTGCCAGTCACTGTCTTCTGGCTGGTTGGACTCACACCTGTTTTCTCGGCCTTCATTGTTCCCTAGATCTGCATTACCACTACCAACAAGCCCTCTCAATAACCCTTTTCATGGCCTCTTGATCTAAGAGAGCTCTTTAACTGGTGCCCCTCTTAGTCCACATGGGCAATGGAAGTAGATAACATTTCAGCGGTCCTTGATGCCCTTCAAATGTTACTTATTCTTGTTTCTCTAAAACAGAGAATTCCTGCCTGGCTCTGGGGTAGAAATTCTTTGCCTAATTTAATTCATTGGGGAATCCTATGAAATGCAGCTAAAAGACAAAAAGAACAGACAGACGATTGATGAGCCAGCCCTCTCCTGCTTACACTAGATCTTCTAGATAGCACGCCGGTCCCTTTCTCACCAGGTAATTCATATTGGCTGCCGGGGGGTTGACCTTTCTTCGAAGTTCATTATGGACGTCGACAACCTCGTGTATAAATTTTGGGTCATAGATAGATGGCACCCTGGGGGGATTGATCGATGCCTTGGAAAGTTTGCTGGCTACCAAACATAGACCTAATGTCCAGAAACAATTAAGTTTCTTCATCGGGACCATGGAAAGATGTAGAGGACACCCTACTGAATACACCAGAACAGGGATCACCCTCTACACAGGCTCTGCCTTCTGATTAGACTGGTCTTCTGTGTAGTGATCAGAAGACTGCTTCCCTGGCTTCAGTGTTGCCATGGAGACTGATGCACACAGAGTTCTGAGCCACTCCTTAAATTCTCAGGGAAAGCCTGAGGCGCCCTCTGGTGCACAGTTCTAACCAACCCACTTGCTTTCTGAAGAGCTAATCTCAGCATGGAAAGTCTGGATTGTGAAAGGGGATGGTACAGGGTGCTGAGGAGGGGTCAGGTTGACCCATGCAAACAAAATACCTCGACTTTGCTGCACATACTGGAGCAGTCGGTTTTATCACTGTACTCAGGAGATGGAGTCAGGAAGTGTGAGTATGAGGCCAGCCTGATCTACTCATCGACTTCCGGGCTAGTCAAGGGTTGAGACCCTGTTAGGATGGAGGCAAAAGAGCAAATAATTTATGAGTTTCATAGACTCTGTTTCCATGCTTAGGTTTTTTATTCTTTTAAATTTATAAGCTGCATATTATTTTATTCCTTTTTTCAGAAACCGGGAACATAGACTAGGCAACCAGTAATCCCGTGGCAACCTATAACATTCACTTATTACTTTGTCAAACATTTAGGATTTTTCTTCTGAGTGATTATCTGGGAAAATGAAATTATTATAGGCATGTGGGAAATTATAGCCAAATAGTTTCTTCTGCTAAAAACGTCTTCCCTTCTGATAATTTGGAACCTCCCTATTGTACAAATACTAGCAGATTCTAGATCATCTGTCTTCTGAAGACTAGGTCTTTGAGTGGAGTATGTTGCTTGTTCACCTTCCCAAAAAGCAAATATAAGTCACCATCGTTTGGCTTACTGTTTAAAGTATATTTGTCAGTCACTGTTAATCACTCATCAACCTGAACATTTCTGTAACATCTAACCACACTTTGCAGTGTTTCTGGTGAATATCTGCAATTCTCAGGTTGTTTCATTTCATACTTAGGTTATTTATCGTGCCAAATATACAGTTTACACTCACCGAATGTTCTGTTTCAGTCAATCAGCCTAGCCAGAAAAACAAATAGCTAAAAATCTTATTTGATGAAACAAGTTACCTGTTTTTTTTTTCTACAGCAGAAGGCAGAAATTAAGTTTATGAGATAAAAATAGAAACCAAACAAACACAAACAAGAACAATAAATCAGAGGACCGAAATAATTTCTATGGAGGGAGAGAGGACACGTTTCTGATTTATTATCTGATGATGAGGGCTGGCTGCCTGGAATGAGGTGTTGTCCCTCACATAGGCAAGCAGAGCTTCTCATATCCTACACTCTAATACAAAGATAGGTATGTGTCTTCTCACACACGTTCAGACAGACTCTAAGTCCAAGCACATACTTGTGTATATACCTATATGCCTCTGCCATGATATAATCCGACTATGACTGATACACTGGCCCCATTTGTGTATACCTTCTTGCCTCAGCGACATCTTTCAGCTTGACAAGGATGCTTGCTCCATGCTTTCTCAAGTCTCCCCTGAACTTTCTGCAGTTCCTACCCCAAGATGCCATTTCTTCATTGAATCAATTGCGAATTGAAATTAACATACAATCAAAATCACATTTCAGTACAATTAGAATACCACATTTCCCCTTTTCTATTTTAATAAAAAGAAAAAAAAGCAAAAGGTTATAACTATCAAAAAAACTATATACAAAAGTACAATAACTATATACAATATATACAAGTAATAAATACCTAAGCAGGTATTTGACAAATCAGAGAAAATAATTCCATTATCTATCCTATTTCCCTTTCTGTAGCACCTGCCTAGCAGACTGGGCCCTTCCCATGAACAATGGCTTTACTTTCTTCATTCATTTTTCTCTAGTACCAAAAACAGGTGCTTTAAGCCTTTAGTAAATGTTTATTGACTGAATAAAGAAGCGAGCATGCTACTGTTATGTTTTAATCTTCTTGACCACAGAAATTTTATGTTAATTGTCTTTTGTATGCACAGAGGGCCTAATAAACATTCCTGATTCTGTCAGTGATTTAAGAGGCAATGACCCATAGGCTTATATATCTTACTTTTTCTAATCTTTGGCACATTAGCAGATTGTGTATTTTTTTTTGTGTATATTGATGACGTGAACGACTGAGTGAATATGCAAATAAATATTGAAAGTAAAAACATGAACCTCAAATGAAAATTTTGTATTGGCTGGAGATGGCCCAGGAGGTAAGACTACATACATGTTCTGTAAGCATGAGGACCTGAGTTTGAATTCCCAGCATCCATGCAAAAATACAGGCTTAGATATGTGTGCCTATAACCCCAGCATTGGGGGAGGGGAGTGAGACAGATGGATCCTGATAAGTTTTCAGTTTGTTTTTGCTTTAGTAACAAGATCTAATGTAGCTCAGGCTGTAGTTCTTCAACTCACTATGTAGCTGGGAATGATCTTTTTGGGACTGGGGTCACATAATAATGGGAGACAGACTACCAAAGTCTATTAATCTAAAGCAGATTTTATTCCAGAAAAAAAAAACCAAAGAAAGAAAAAAAAATTACCGTGGGACACAAAAGCTTATCAGTCAGCTGAGACCACGGCCAGTGTTTGGGATTCTGAGGCTGTGGCAATGGAGGCAGGTTCTGGCCCCCTTTTTATAGTTAGGGGGAAAGTGTCAGGCATGGGATGCATGATGGAAGTCACGTAGAAGCATCTATTAAAAGTAAACTTTGGTCCAGGCAGTTGTTGACTATAAGGAGTAAGGGGGTTAAAAGCAGAGACTCATTGTTAGAAGTTAACTTTTCGAGTTGATGACTGTCAGCTTTTAGTTTTTAGGTTTACAATTTTATGATTCTAAATTCCTGGTTCCTTTAATTTTAAACTTTGGATCCTCCTGCCTCCACTTCCTGAGTGCTAGGATAAACCATTGCATTAGGTTTTTGAAATGTTGGGGATCAAATGGCCTCCTCAAGCATGCCATGCCCCTGAACTTCATCTCCACCCTGTTCACTGTTCTTACACCTTCAAAAGAGATTTGAAATTTTAACCTGAAACTGTTTTAATGTGCATATGTAGACATACATGTTCTGAAGAAAGTTATTTTTCAAAAGATTGACCCCCCAAAAAATTAACCCTCATAAGATTTGTGGGTCTGACATTGCATTGGTCAAGATACTACCTGTTATTATTGGAGTAGAATTTTACAAATATCTCAAGCTAGCCTTGCCCATTTATGGCCAGGTGGTTGTGTCATTGTGGCCCAAAGGCATTGCAGAAAGAGCTAAGATTTAGGGGGTAAAACTGGTGGTAGACTGGGATTCAGGATGCTATTATGTTGTTTTCTTCTCAACTATCAACCTGGACTCTGGACATATAGTAGTTTCTCTGTGAAGTAATGTTCAAAGGAATTCCATTAAATGAATGATCCACCAATGGCCTCCATCTGTCCCGGGTTTTGGCGCTCTCCTGGTGCAGGAGAAGCTTGCTGTGAATAAGTCCCCTCCTGTGCTGTGGCTCCAGTCCAGGATTTAGGGCAGAGCAGGGTTCTCAGGCCTGGGAAGCTCTGTCTTAAGGCAGAAACCTCAGACTTCTGGGTGAGTTTGCCTGTGAGTAGAGTGTGAAAACTGGTCTGCTGGGTGGTGGGATGGGATACACAGCACTGGACCCAGAGGTTTCCAAGAGGTAACTGAGGATGTGGAGTTGAATAAAAACTTCCCCTTTAATATTACTGAGGAAGTTGGAGAGCTCAAAGAGGAAGCCTAGTGAACCAGAGCCCTGTTGCCTAGCAACCAGAGAGTCTGCTCTAAACTGTTGTGTTTGCTGGGAACTGCCCCTTGGGCCTGCCTGTGGGAAGCTCCCAGAAGGTAGTTCTTGGTGGAATCACCCTGGTTTATACCCATCCAACCCTTCTAATCTGGGTTTGTGCTTTACAGAGCTGATATTGTTAGGTCAAAGCAACTTGTGTCTCTAGCCTGTCCTTGAATACTGGGTGAAGGAGACAGTGGATTCCTTTTGGAACACATCAGGTACTGTGAAGTAAGATTTTAATTGAATTAGGAACAATTTTTTGTTCAATTTCAGATCTTGTGTCAGTGGTCACCAAGGATTCAAAGTGGACATGGTCTGTGTCCCTCATGGAATTTAAGTACTGAACTGTATTTATTAATCTTCTCCCTCTTCCTTGTTTATGAAGTAGATTAGATTTCCTGTATCTCTTCCATTCACTTGTGTTCACACTCTTTAAAATTTGTATCAACTAATTCAAAGTCACTGATACTTTTACCGGGAGAGAAATAATAATAACGGGAGGTGGAAATGGTCACTGATAAGAAACAAGGAAGGGATGAAGCGGTGACTCAGTGGTTAAGACCACCCAAGACATTAGTTAGTGATAGTAACTACACACTAGCAATAGCATCTCATACCTGAAGTGGTTTGAGTGGACCAGGAGCCTTACCATTCCTCACTTGCTTTTATAAGTCTGTATTTCAGCACAAGTGCAGGCATTGGCTTGCCATCCAAAGCTGAGGCTTCAGCCATTTGCATAAAATATCTCTTCTTTAGTCCTCACAACAGGTTGCTTCCTAAGGCCTCTGGTCTGTACCTGCAAGGGTGGAATACTGGGAAGAGATTCAGAGGCTGGGTATGAATTAAGGCCCTGTAGTAAGTGGCATGCAGTTAAGACAAGTGACCTTGACTTTTCTGGGTCTCAGCTTGCTCAGTGTAAACATCAGAAGGTTGGGTGTTTTAACTTTGGAAGCCCTGTCCAAATCGTTAGATTCTCTAATTGGGGTGCTGGTAGGTGGATGCTAATCCTCTAGACTCCAGAAGTGACCCTTAAAGCAACATTTCCCTTGGAACACACTTATTTGTGTGGAAGGGGTTAAACCCTCCCTGCTTTCACAACTGAATTTAGGTTCCAGTTCTCTGAGAAGGACAAACAGGTGTCTTCCCATCAAAGGGCCATTCATCTACAAGGCTCTTACATTCAGGGTCTGGGGAGAGAGCAAACCCAGAGGGTCTAAGTCAGCCTCACAGTATCTCAAGGACAAACCCAGCAGCCCCCTTCTGAGTCACGTCCAAGCTTGTGCAGATGTGTCCAAAAATGAGAAGACTAAACCTCAGCCAATTAGAAATATACTAAAGTAACTGCTGCTTGCTTAACCAAGCAGTTATTATGTAGCTGACTCCGAAACTCCCCTTAGCTGTACTTAAAAGGAGCCTGCATGTCCCTCTCGGGGTGGTCGCCATTTTGTACAGGTGACCGACCCCACATGCATGCTGGTATAGTAAATGCTCTTTGGTCTTGCGTACTATTTGAGTCTAGGGTCTTCCTTCAATGTTTCCTCGGACCCTACAGTATTTGAATGAATCACTTTTTTTTTTTAATGAATCACTTTTATGCTGTGTCATTCTGAGTTAACTCCTAGCTAATGGACTCAACCCTCTCATTGTCTAGACTTTCTGCTAAGTCTTGAGATGTAAAGTGAGCAGCCTCAGTAGTCATATCTTTTAGAAGCTTACGGTTTTAGTGAAGATCACGTCGTGCTGTTCAGTGCTGCAAACACCTTACCACATTGTTTGGTCTTCACATGTGCACATACACACACAGAGACATACATACATGTGCACTATCAGCAAACAATCTTAAGAAATACAAACGCAACCTTTACTTTACTCCACTGCTTCCCAATTTCTATATAATATCTATCTATATGTACATACATCATCTATGATATATATATGTATATATGTGCGCGCGCGCGCGCACACACACACACACACACACACACACACACATATATATATATATATATATCCTTTTTGAGTGGAAAAGTAGATATTGAATTTAAATCTCAGACAAGAATATAGAAGATGTAATGGAGAACTAAACAGAACATGAGTCCTCATTAGTCAGAAAATAGTCTTTATTGTAGCATTTACATTTTTTTCTCAATAAAAATGACAATTAAAGTATTCTATGAAGAATAAAACCTAGCATGAGTAGATGGCACGCTCTCCGCTGAGCTGTTCCCCCAATGTTGTGACCTGTCAATAAAGCACAACAATTAAAGGCTCCATTTAATTTCCAAAAGAAACAAGAACTGAAAAATTTATGTATGTATCCTCATGTATAATTCATGGAGGTGTAATGAAAGAAAGAAAAGCTATATAAAATGAAAAAAAAATATTGATTGGTTTTTCTAGATTTTAAGGTAAGGTAATCAAGTCAGAGAAGATTTTTGAGCTCAAAAATTGGAAACTTTCAAGACTTACTGGACTTAAAAATCTTTGCAATGTTGCCCAACAATAGTATCTTGCCAATATATATTTCTAGAATGCCTCTTGTGTTAGATGCACAAGTATCTAAAATAGCCCAAACCACAAAAAATTAACTTCATTTTGGCACTCTACCATGTCCAGTTTAAGTTTCTGAGGACAATTCAATTCTTTTATGTGAAGGTTTAAATATGGTCTTCATTGCTGTAGTGATACATGCTCCAAATTCATCCTTCCAACACCCAAATTTTCTCCTCAGTTTTGAATTTTAATAGGATCATGTGTATGTTCAAAATTCATTCTTTTTGTTTGCTTTCTACCCCCATTCACTGATGTATTTTCATTCACTTCCAATCGTGTAATATGATTTTAAGCTTTGGACATCATGGCTACCAGAAAAAAAACAGTGAAGGGAAAGCTCTTGTTAATTTTTCAGTAGGATGAATAAAAGGACCAAAAGTAGTCATTTCAGAATGCTTAACACCATGAAAAATATGTATTGGGTTAACAAAATATGATGGGAGACTTCTCACAACATCCAATACTTGTTGCCTTCCTTTGCTTTGTGTTCATATTGCTTTGTATGATGTTTCATATCTAATCCCCTCAATCACTCCTCACGTTAGGGTGTCTGGCTCCAACACCTCCATATTTAAACAATACCAATATTTCTGTCTTTTAAAAAAGATGCCAACTAATCTAAACATTTACTAATAAAGACTGACTAATACAAATAGAAAAGAAAACACATCAGAAGTCACAGGGCTTCGATGGAACATAACTACAGACAAAGCAGTTAAAAACCAGAGTATTTAATGGTCTTTGTGGTAGTTGGAATGTAACTGGGTCCCATAAGCTCAAAGGGAAAGGCTTTAGTAGGAGGTGTGGCTTTGTTGGAGGAAGTGTGTCATTGTGGAGGTGGGCTTTGAGGGCTCATATATGCTCAAGTCATGCCTAATGAGTCAGTCTACTTCCTGTTGCATGCTGATCAAGATGTAGCCAGTGAGGCATCTACTTTGAATCGCAAAACCACTACTGTGAACATTTCAAAACTTAACGAAAAGACTTAAAGAAACACCCAAATCACTATTTTCAGTGAAAGTTGTCCATGTGATAAATTTCTTTCCAAATTTATCATTTCTTAGAGATTTTATTTTTAATTTTGTGTCTCTGTCTATGTCTGAATGTTGGTTTGTGCAGGTAAGCTCAGTGGCCAGAAGAGTGTATTGGATACTCTGGAACTGGAGGTCCAGACAATGATGAGCTGCCTGGGTCCTGGCAACTGAACCTGGATCCTCTGAAAGAGCAGTATATACTTTCAACCAATGAGCTACCTCTACAGTCCTCAATATAACTTCCTACTAATTTTTAAGTGAGCATGAAAGTCTAGTTTCTCCCTAAATCCAATGTACTTACCAGAGTCGATTATTTGGGATGGACAGTTTTCTCTAAAATGAATTTGCAAAACCAGAGGGGCAAGAACAGTCAAATAATTTCTGAATAATTTGGAGAAAGACAAAGATGGAGAAACATCTCCCAATCAGACAGGTATCAAATTAGATCTCAGTTGTATTTAATTTGTTTTTGTCTTTTTACTCGAAAGGGGAAATGTCAGTGGAAGAGGTTGTTGTGGAATATTATTTTAAGATAATATTGCATGTTACATTTGTTTGTGTCATGGAACATTTGTTTTAATGATGCAAAGATGTGTTGCATTCTTTTATGTTGCATTTGTTTAACTCTGTGAAGCTGTGTTACTTTGCCTGTTGAAAACACCTGATTTGTCTAATAAAGAGCTCAGTGGTCCGTATCAATACAGGACAAAGGATGGTGGGGCTGGCAGGCAGAGAGAATAAATAGGAGGAGAAATTTGGTAAGAGAAGATCGAGGAACAAGAAGGAGGAGGACATCAGGGTCCAGGCACCCAGCTACACAGCAAGCCACAAAGTAAGAAGTAAAGAAAGGTATACAGAAATAGAGAAAGGTAAAAGTTCAGGAGCAAAAGAGAGATGGCATAATTTAAGAAAAGCTAGCTAGAAACAAGCCAAGCTAAGGCCAGGCATTCATAAGAAAGATTAAGCCTCCCTGTGTGATTTTTTTAGGATCTGGATGGCTGGCCACCAAAATGGTGGGATTAAAAAAATCAACCAACTACAGGGGACAATCATCCAAACTAAATATATTTGTATATAATTTATGGTGAATGCTTTATATTCTTATAGAAACAACCAAGTCATCTAGGAATTAAAAACAGTAGGAGCTAGAAATAAAAAAAGATTTAATGAAATGATGGAAACACTACTAGTGTCTAAGTTTGATGTTATTATTTTCCCTTTTTGCTTACGGCAGAGATTATCCTTGCAGTCACTTGTGGGACACTTGGAGCAGGATTCTCCTTTTATGTAAGGTTTGGTGTCTCTATAATTTCCTCTGCGAAAACAGAGAACATTCATGAGCCAATGATCCTCTTTACCTTTTCTAGATCTACATTTATGCAAGCTGTTTCTGTCTTTCAGTAAGTCACACGCTAGAAAGAACAGGAGCAACAGCTGTTGTTCAACAGAAGACTCATTTCCTACGTACTAAGAAACCATCAAGACTTCCCCTTCATTTCCTTTCCTTCCTTCCCTCCCTTTTCTTTTTCTTCCCTTCCTTTGTCTTTCTCTCCCTCTTTCCTCTCTTCCCCAACCCCCCTTTTCCCCTTCTTCCTTTCCAAAAGCCTAAATTGTAAGAAAGTGATATTGTCTTCTAGTGATTTTCATCAATGGTTAGCCTTTCTTAATTTCTTCCCGAGAAACGTGATACTGCACGGCAGCAGTTACACAATCCTGTTGCTGGGTGGAGAAATGGCATCGCCCTTTCTTTGGGGGCAGTGTTTGTCATCCTGCTTTAGCTGCTCAGTGAAAGGCAGAAGAAAGAGCAGCAATAGATACACACATTTCCATCTCTTACCTTCTTTTCATCAGTCCTATGTATTTATTCTTTGGGTTTTCCTTTACAAATCTTTAACTTTAAAATTTTTGTTTGTTGAAGAATCACATTATCACCTGTTTAAATATTTCTTTTATATTAGTAGATATTTGGTTTAGAGTCCTAAATTTCATTTTTAGACTTCATTATGTTTATATTTTCACTTGAGTAAGAACTCAAGGGCATTTTACAATTACATTCTTTCCTCAAAAAATTGCTCTGAAGAATGTAATTTTATTCTTTTCTTATTCCGTTGTTAATGTTCATTGGAGCTGCAGTTGCTAACCTTTTTGTGTTTTATGTTTAGGTCATCTTATGGCAGTTTATTTTAAATTACCTTTGCCTCTGTGTTCATGTGCCTGTGTCCATGTGTGTAAAGACGACTCTTGGGTGTCTGACTCAGTCCCTCTCGAGCATGTTTTCTGAGACAGTCTCTCACGGACCCTGTGGCTCAGTGACTGGTTTAACTGTCTGAGCCGGCAAGCACCAGGGATCTTCCTGACTCTGCCTGTTCGGTCCTGGCAGTTCTGGCATTATAGGTAAGCCTGCCTTGCTTGGCCTTTTACGTGGGTGCTGGGGACCAAACTCAGGTCCTTATGACTCAAGACAACCATCTTACTGACTGAGTCATCTTCCCAGCCTCTAGTTTTTAAACTTAAGAAACAATTTCTGTAACACAAATTGCTAAATGGTTTTATAATAAAAATCCTGGAGCCAGATATTGGCATCATTGCTGAAATACCAGAGAGACAAAGGAACAAGCCACTGCCATGTCTTACCTCTAGGACTCCACAGCCTGAAAAAGCCTTTAGTTCCTGTCTCCTCATGCCTTATATATCTTTCTCTGCCCAGCCATCACTTCCTTCTTCGTGCTGGGATTAAAGGCATGTGACTTCCCAAGTATTGGGACTAAAGGCGTGTGCCACCACTTCCTGCCCTTTATGTTTAGTCTAGTGGCTTGTTCTGTTCTCTGATCTTCAGGTACGCAATATATCACCACAAACTTCTATCATTTCTCTTCTTATGTTGAAATAGTTCATGACCAGAGAGACTTTTCATTTAGGCAATACTTGTCACCATTCTGTTTTCACTTTTAAAATTAGTTTTGCAGAGGGAGGCTGCATCAAAAATACTTTAGGGTCTATGCTGTGGATATCACTCTATATAAATAAAACACTGATGGCCAGTGACCAGGCAGGAAGTATAGGCGGGACAAAGAGAGAGGAGAATTGGGGAAACAGGAAGAGGGGAGGGGGAGACATTGCAGCCACCGCCAGGAGAAGCAGCATGTAAAGACACCAGTAAGCCACCAGCCATGTGGCAAGGTATAGAGTTATAAAAATGGGTTAATTTAAGATATAAGAACAGTTAGCAAGAAGCCTGCCACGGCCATACAGTTTATAAATATTATAAGCGTCTGAGTTTTTATTTTATATATGGATTGTGGGACTGCGGGGTTTGGTGGAACCTGGAGAAAAGCCCTCCAGCAACAGGTCTAGCATAAGATTTTGTTTTTAACATCTGGATTTTGTTGTTGTGTTGCTTTGCCTGGAACTCATTATGTAGACCAGGCTGGCCTGGACCTCACAGGATGCTTCTGCCTCCTGAGTGCTGGAATGAAAGGTGTACTCTACCACACCCAGCTTTATAAACATTTGTGATCCCCTTAGAAATTTTTTTCATTTTAGCAAATTAACTTACGGTGGTGAATAATTACATACAAATAGTCCAGTTGAGCTTCCCAGATTAGGACAATTTGAAATTGCACATCCAATTCTAAGTGAATTGGCCCAAACTACCTATAAGAAAAGGAATTAAGAAGTATCATATTAAAACAATCCTTGTAAACAATTCATTATGAGAATATGTACAATATTAATTACATACATATGTTTATTACATTTTTCCTAATATCTAACACATTAAGTTATATTTTGTTAAAGTAGCTTTCGTAGGGGCAATTTATATGGTTTTCCTTCAGAAATAATTATCATACACCAAAAGGATAACTTAATAAGTAAGCCATAATATAATACATGGTTAAAATCATAATTCCTTCTAGAAACTAAGGAAGTGTATTTTAATTCTCTGTGTGGGCATATTACAAGAAACATCAAAATCAGACTAGGAATGATAATAACAATTTCCATACATACATACCTTGGCAGCAACCAACAGTTCCCTAATTATACCTAAGGTCATCTCAACAAAAAGGAAATCATGTATGTTACTGGAAACCTAGCCAACTGCCTAGAGAGTGAAGTCATGGATCTTGGACTAGCATCTACAACTGCCAATTTACTCAAGCAGCATAAATCTTAACTGCATTCTAAATATTAATCCCAATGTCCACAGTAAAGTTTACATCTTACCTTTCGTTAAAGACACATCTCCTTGCAACACATGGATATCATTACAGAAAACCACAATGTAGAGAGCATGTGACTCTGTGGTGCCCTAACCCAACTGATACATCTATAATACAACTCCTATACATAGGCTCAGGGATCACAGTGGGAGAAAGGGTGTAAGCTACACCCACTGAGTTTCATCAACATGGATCCCTAGATGAGACCTGAAGAAAGAGCACAGTAGACATGCTAAGGAGGAAGTGAGGCATCTCACTGGGCTTCAGTGCTAGACAAGATCTACAGGCAACTAAGGAACATTAAGTGTGGGAGAAGTAGTCTTCCCCAGAGAAGAACCCCCAAATTTGTTGTGCAATACCAAGTGGTCAGATCTGAAATCATACACATATACGTACCATTATACAGACTGAACAGTTGTATTTATGTATTTGGGCACACACATACATATGTAACCACAATTAAAGAAACAGAGGACTTAATTTTGAGAGAGAGCTAGCAGGGGTACAGGAGAAGTGCTGTGTGGGGCATTTACCCACCACCCCCACAGTTCCCCAGAGTTTTCTTGAGTGCGAGCAGCAGGAAATATTAGATAGAAGGATTTATAGCGGAGAATCTTGCGGAGATAAACAGATAGAAAATAAAGGATAGCCTCGAGAGGGCCTGGAACCTATTCCAACGGGCCCTGACTGTCTCTGCCCCAGGGTTTTTTTAGAGATGTCAAGGGGTGGAGCAAAAGACCTCCTCCCCCAGCACAGCCAAGTGCAGACCATCTCAGACACCTGCACTCAGGCCCGTGGTCCTGATCATCCTCTATTCAGACCTGCTGGGTAAAGCCATGAGGAACCCAAGAATGGGCTCCCACAGTGCTGGAGGGAAGAAAGGGATGGGGGAATCTGATGTAATTATAATGTAATTGCAAAGAGAAAAAGAAAGGAAGCTAAATCTAATTAATGGGACATTGGCATGTGGAAGAAATGACTGTGAGTAAAAGATACAGTAATAAAATTATCAAATTGATCACTGAGAGAAAAATTCCATAAACATAATAGAGGCATCAAACTGGCATGGCTCATGCACACTTCCCACACTGGGAGCAGGCCACTAGGAAGAGGGGAAGGAGAGGGAAGTGTTGTAAGGATCAGCAACCCATAGTTTGCAAATGTGTTTTCATCTATAGACTTGGAATGCTAAGCTCAAGATTCTATAGCACAAGGAATGTGAAGCTGTCCCGGACACCTCATGTAAAATTGACGAAGACAGGAAGTAAGTCAACACAACCCTAGGTGTGGAAAAGCCACAGGGCTGAGCAAGGGGATCGGAGTAGCTTGCTTGTTGTAAATAATTTGAAGAAAATTGCAGCAGAGTAGCATTTTTTAAAGATTAGAAAAACTACACTCAGTACAAGGAATACCCAATAAAGTGGAGTTTTTTAATGAATGTAAAAGAAAATACTGAAAAATGTTTCTTGTAATTAAAATGAACACAAGAACTACTTAACAACCTGTCAAGTAATAACCTGTCAAGTACGTACCTGTGTATAATGGCCACAAACTTTAGAGCATGCCATAGTCTCAAAATCATAATATTGAGTTTCATTATACCAATATGAAATCATACGTTTTGGTGGAGTTTGTACTCCACCTAAAAATATGTTTTCTCCAAGAACGTCATAATCTTTAATGCATCCTTGTCGTTTATTAATACAGGGGTTATGGGCAAATTTGCAGTTTTTACTCCATGATTCGGCCACTTTTGCTAATTTCTTATCCCAATACTGAAAAAATAGAATAATATTTAAATTGATTAGTACATATTTGCTTACAATAAAATTACTCTTATAAATGTAATAAATCCAGTTAATTGTAGCTCCTTGAAACACATCCTTTTCTAAAAAGTATTTGTTGTTTTAGTTATTTTCTTAATACTATAATCAAATACCTGAAACAAACAGCTTAAAGAAGTTACTTTGAAATCACCAATTTCAGAGAGTTCAGGACATGGTGATCACTTGGTGCCATGTTTCTGGGCCCATCATGAGGCAAACACCAGGAACTTCTTCATGGTGAACAGGAAGCAGTCAACACAGGAAGTGGCCAGGTCAAGGCCAGGGGCCCTCCCCAACCCAGTCTCTGCAGAGACTAACAATGGCACTCCAAACTAACCAGTCCTGGGTAAATCAAACAAGCTGTATCACTCTAACACTAAAGGTCTCCACTCAACTTCTTGCAATAGTTTTGTTTTGTTTTGATATTTTTTTCCTGCTTCAACTTCTTCTTTTATATCATGACTAACCACTTACTTTTCTACCTAGATGTCCTGGTTAGATTTCTTTGTCAACTTGATACAAGCTAGAGAAATCTAAGGTGAGGAACCTCAAAAGTTCAAATGCATTCACCAGACTGCCTGGAGCAAGTGTGTAGGCCTGGATGTTCTGGATTAAGGACTGATGTAAGAGTGCCCAGGCGACTGGGGACAGTACCACCACTGGGCAAGAGGTCCTGGGTGGACTAAGAAAGCAAGCTGTGCACAGCGCGGGAAGAAAATCCGTAAGCAGCGTTTCTTTATGGCTTCTGCTTCAGTTCCTGCCTAAAGATTCTTGCCTTGGGTCCCTGCCCTGAGGTCCCCTCATGAAGGGCTCTAAAGTGTGTGGTAAAAAAACCCTTTCCTCCCCAAGTTGCTTTTGGTGATAGTGTTTTTGTGAGCAGTAAAAACCAAATGAAGGCACCAGACATCACCATGTGTGTTAACTACTCAGGGCTTTCTTCCTATGTGGAACTAGTGCCCGTCACTGTCTTCTGGCTGATTGGACTCACACCTATTTTCTCTGCCTTCATTCTTCCCTAGATCTGCATTACCACTACCAACAAGCCCTCTCAATAACCCCTTTTCATGGCCTCTTGATCTAAGAGAGCTCTTTAACTGGTGTTCCTCTTAGTCAACATCAGCAACGGAAGTAGATAACATTTCAACGGTCCTTGATGCCCTTCAAACCTTAATTACCACTGTTTCTATAGTACTCCCAGACTGCCATGTCTTAAACACAGAATGCCTGCCTGGCTCTGGGACAGAAATTCTCTGCCTATTTCATTAATTATCGAATCATATGAGGTGTAGCTAAAAGACAAAACAAAACAAAAACAAAAAACCCAGACAATTGATTTAAGAGCCTTCTCCTGCTTAAACTATTTCTTCTGGATAGCATGCCAGTCCCTTTCTCACCAAGTGGTTCATATTGGCTGCCGGGGGGTTGACCTTGCTTCGAAGTTCATTATGGCTGTCGACGATCTCTTGTATAAATTTCTGGTCAGAGATAGATGGTACCTTGAGACTTTTGCCCAATGTCTTGGAAAGTTTGCTGGCTAACAACCATAGACATAATGTCCAGAAACAATTAAGTTTCTTCATCGGGACCATGGAAAGATGTAGAGGATACCCCTACTGAATACACCAGAACAGGGATCACCCTCTACACAGGCTCTGCCTTCTGATTAGACTGGTCTTCTGTGTAGTGATCAGAAGACTGCTTCCCTGGCTTCAGTGTTGCCATGGAGACTGATGCACACAGAGTTCTGAGCCACTCCTTAAATTCTCAGGGAAAGCCTGAGGCGCCCTCTGGTGCACAGTTCTAACCAACCCACTTGCTTTCTGAAGAGCTAATCTCAGCATGGAAAGTCTGGATTGTGAAAGGGGATGTTACAGGGTGCTGAGGAGGGGTCAGGTTGACCCATGCAAACAAAATACCTCGACTTTGCTGCACATATTGGAGCAGTCGGTTTTATCACTGTACTCAGGAGATGGAGTCAGGAAGTGTGAGTATGAGGCCAGCCTGATCTACACATTGATTTCCAGGCTAGTCAAGGATTGTGACCCTGTCATGATGGGGGCAAAATGCAAATAATTTATGAGTTTCATAGACTCTGTTTCCATGCTTAGCTTTTTTTACTCTTTTAAAAATAAGCTGCATATTATTTCATTCCTTTCTTCAGAAACCGGGAACATAGACTAGGCAACTGGCAATCCCATGGCAACCTATAGCATTCAGTTATTACCTTGTCAAATATTTAGGATTTTGCTTCCTTTTCCTTCTGAGTGATTATCTGGAAAATTAAAAGTACTATAGGCTGTGGAAAATTAGAGCCAAATGAATTCTTCTTGTAAAAAAATCTCCCCTTCTGATAATTTAGAACCTCCCTATTGTATGAATACTAGCAGATTCTAGGTCATCTGTGTTCTGCAGACTAAGACTCTGAGCGGAGTATGTTGCTTATTCACTTTCCTGAAAACCAAGTATAACTCACCTTTGTAACATGAATCTCAAAAGGTCTTATAATAAAAAATCCAAATCTAGATATTGAGGTGAAAGCTGAATGATCAGAGAAGCAGAACAGCCAGCCACTAGCTTACCTCTATGAAATCCTCAGCCTCAAGGAGAGAGTTCCTGTTTCTTCATGCCTTATATACCTTTTTGTGTCCTGCCACATTACTTCCTATGATAAAAGGCATGCGTCACCACTGCCTGGCTCTGTTTCATGTAGCCCGGTAGGGCCTTGAACTCACGGAGATAGCAGAGATCACAGACTCTGCCTCCCTAGTGATAGGATTAAAGACATGTGTGTTACTGCTACCTGACCTCTATGTCTAATTTAGTGGCTGGCTTTGTCCTCCAGTCCCCAGACAAATTTTATTGGGGTACACAATATATCACCACACACCTTCATTTGGCTTACTGTTTTAAATCTAGTTGCCAGTCTCTGTTATTCACTCATAAACCAGAACTTCTCTGTAACATCTATAAATACTTTTCAGTATTTCTAGGTGAATATCTGTAATTCTCAGGTTGTTTCATTTCATACTTAGGTTATTTATAGTGTCATTTAGTTCCAGCAAATACATGTTTACACTCAATGAATGGTCTGTCCCAATCAGTTAGCCTCGCCAACAAAACAAATAACCGTGTAGCTAGAGTTTTCCTGCCTGGCCCACAGTCAGGGCAAATCTCTTGTCACCTGCCAGTCCCACAGCTGCTCAGACCCTGAGCAGAGTATGTTGCTTATTCACTTTCCCGAAAACCAAGTATAACTCACCTTTGGAACATGAATCTCAAAAGATCTTATAATAAAAAATCCAAATGCAGAGACTTATATTGCTTACAAACTGTATGGTTGTGGCAGGCTTCTTGATAATTGTTCTTATATCTTAAATTAATCCATTTCCATAAATCTATAACTTGCCACATGGCTTGTGGCTTACTGGCATCTTCACATGCTGCTTGTCATGGCGGTGGCTGGCAGTGTCTCCTTCTGCCTTCCTGTTCTTTCTTTTCTCCTCTCTGTTAGTCCCGCCTATACTTCCTGCCTAGCCACTGGCCAATCAGTGTTTTATTTATTGACCAATCAGAATAATTTGACATACAGACCATCCCACAGCATAACCGAAAACTTATTTTGATGAAACAAGTTACCATTTTTTTCTATATCAGAAATTAAGTTATGAGATGACAATAGAAACACACCAAACACACACAAACAACACCAACAAATCCAAGGACCCTCAAGAATTTCTGTGGAGGGGGAAAAGACATATTTTCATACCTTCAAAAGATATTGAAATTTTAATGTGAAACTGTTTTTAATGTGCATATTTAGACATCTATGTTTTGAAAAAAGTTATTTTTTGAAAGATACTGCAATTGACCAAAAAAAAAAAAAAAAATTAACCCTCATAAGATTTGAAGATCTGACACCATTTAGGTGGGAAAACTGGTGGTAGACTGGGATTCAGGATGCTATTATGTTGTTTTCTCCTCAGATAACCCGGACTCTGGACATATAGTAGTTGCTCTGTGAAATAATGTTCAAAAGAATTCCATTAAATGAATGATCCACCAATGGTCTCGATCCTTCCCGGGTTTTGGCGCTCTCCTGGTGCAGGAGAAGCTTGCTGTGAATAAGTCCCCTCCTGTGCTGTGACTCCAGTCCAGGATTTAGGGCAGAGCAGGGTTCTCAGGCCTGGGAAGCTCTGTCTTAAAGCAGTAACCTCAGACTGCTAGGTGAGTTTGCCTGTGAGTAGAGAGTGTGAAAACTGGTCTGCTGGGTGGTGGGATGGGATACACAGCACTGGACCCAGAGGTTTCCAAGAGGTAACTGAGGATGTGGAGTTGAATAAAAACTTCCCCTTTAATATTACTGAGGAAGTTGGAGAGCTGAAAGAGGAAGCCTAGTGAACCAGAGCCCTGTTGCCTAGCAACCAGAGAGTCTGCTCTAAACTGTTGTGTTTGCTGGGAACTGCCCCTGGGGCCTGCCTGTGGGAAGCTCCCAGAAGGTAGTTCTTGGTGGAATCACCCTGGTTTATACCTGTCCAGCCCTTCTATTCCTGTTTTGGGCTTTACAGAGCTGATATTGTTAGGTCAAGGCAATGTGGCTTGCTCTGTCCCCCTAGCCTGTCCTTGAGTCCTGGGTGAAGACGACAGTGGATTCCTTTTGGAGCACTTCAGGTACTGTGAAGTAAGATTTTAATTGAATTAAGAAGAACAATTTTTTGTTCATTTTCAGATCTTGGGTCGGTTGTCACCACAGATTCAGGGTGGACTTAGTCCTCGTCCCTCATGGAATTTAATACTGAACTGTATTTATTAATCTTTTCCCTCTTCCTTGTTTATGAAGTAGATTAGATTCCTTTTATCTCTTCCATTCACTTGTGTTCACACTCTTTAAAATTTGTATAAACAAAATCAAAGTCACTGATACTTTTACCGGGAGAGAAACAGGAGGTGGAAATGGTCACTGATAAGAAACAAGGAAGGGATGAAGCGGTGACTCAGTGGTTAAGATCACCCAAGACATTAGTCAGCGATAGTAACTACACACTAGCAACAGTATCTCATACCTGAAGTGGTTTGAGTGGGCCAGGAGCCTTGCTGTCCCTCAATGCAATCCAAAGTCCAGCTTTCAGCCATTTGCATAAAATATCTCTTCTTTAGTCCTCACAGCAAATTGCTTCCTGAGGCCTGTTTTCTGTGCTAAGCAAGGGTGGAATATTGGAAGGAGATTCAGAGGCTGGGTATGAATTAAGACTCTGTATATAGTGGCACTTGTTTAAACCCAGCAACATTGACTTTTCTGGGCCTCAGTTTGCTCAGTGTAAAAATCAGGAGCTTAGCCGGGTGGTGGTGGTGGTGGTGGCGGCGGCGGCGGCGGCGGCGGCGGCGGCGGCGGCGGCGCATGCCTTTAATCCCAGCCCTTAGGAGGCACAGGCAGTCGGATCTCTGTGAGTTCGAGGCCAGCTTGGGCTATAGAGTGAGTTCCAGGAAAGGTGCAAAGCTACACAGAGAAACTCTGCCTCGAAAAACAAAACAAAACAAAAAAAACCCAAAAACAACAAACGAACATACAAAACATCAGGAGCTTGGGTGATTTTAGCTTTAGGAGCTCTGTCCAAATCTTTAGATTCTCTAATTGGGGTGCTGGTAGACAGATGCTAATCCTCTAGACTCCAGTGTGCCCTTATAGCTACATTTCCCTTTGAACACTCTTATTTGCGTCTGAATGAATCACTTTTATGCTGTCATTCTGAGTTAACTCATACCTAATTGACGGAATTCTCTCATTTTCTAGGCTTTCTGCCAAGTTCTGAAATATAAAGTGAGCAGCCCCAGTAGTCATGGCTTTTATAAGTTTACAGTTTTCCTGAAGAATACTTGGTGCTGTTCCATGCTGCAAATGTAGTACCTTGTATGACATGATCAAATAATGGGCTTTGGGCTTAGAACACAAAAGTCGAGTCTTTTGAAAGGTCACTGAAAAGAGAGCCACTTGAAGCATGGTTAGGATTATTTTCAAATCTGATGATTTGTCCCGTTTTCAGAATATGTTTTCTCTGGGTTGCAAAATAATCTTGAATTTGCTATTAGCATAGGACTCCTGGCCTAAGGTGAGTGATTTTTAGAGGAGAAGATTCCAGGGTGGGATGGGGAGGACAAAAAAGATAAGGTACAAAAGAATTGGGGTTAGGGAATACTGGGCATGAAATAATAGATATTGTTGCCATCTACTAAATGCTATGTCATTCCATGAGGGTGAGAAAGGCGCTAATAGTCAACTTGTCTTATACGTTACGAACCACTTCGGAAGAAATATTTTCGTTAGTCCACTCTGACAATATCAAAATCCATAATGGCTTGAGAAATGAGTATAAAGAAGAATGAGACCCTGTTGTAGGGAAGATAGGCAGATTATTAGTTTCCCAATTTTGCTCTAAAATCTTAGGACAGACTGGGTGGCTGTAAATAATACAAATGTATTGTATTATAATCTTAGAGGTCAGTGCACACATTTTGTCTGGAACTGCAAAAAAGCAAAAATCAAGCTACCAGCACAGCTGGTTCCTTTTGGAGGTCGGGGGGGGGGGGGAGGCGTCATTCCTTGTCTCTTGTCCTTTCTAGAAGGCGTCCAGCATCGTTTCCATCTTTGGTGGCAGCTGCATGGCATCTGTGTTCCTCTCGGACTTGTGATTCCATCTCCTGACCTTCTCCATCTCACCCAGTTCCTCCTGCACCTCTGTTCTAAAAACCTGTGTGGAGCCAGTGAACCCAAGGGAGTCAGCTTTCCCATATCAAAATTTAAATTTAACTCCCCCTGAAATATCTCTTTAGCCGTGAAAAAGACACACGTTCACCAAGTGTAGAGATTAAGATGTGGACCTCTTCGGGCATACATCGTGCAGACTTTCATGAAGTGTGGTCTATTTGCATTACCCAAACTTGATTTCAGTTTATAAAATTATTAAAGATTTAGTATTGGCCATAACCTTTCAACGCAATTTCTTTCTATGGAAAAGTACTGTGTATGGGTGATTTAAAATTAGAATAAGAATGACCACTTTGCATTTATTTTATTTTATTTTTTTAAAGTACAGCATATTGCATGAGAAATACGTACATTTGAATGGACTTAGAGGTCAAAGGTGTGGCCGCATCTAGGAGCCAACCTCGCCTGTTTTCTCGACGAAAGAATTCACTGCAAGTATGTAAGCCCCGGAATTTTCCTCTTACAGAACGATTCCTTCAATTGCTTCCACCGTCCTTTCCTCCTGTTATTATGACTGTTCACACCCACAAATATTTAGGATCAGCATTTCCTAGATTTGAAAGTCCAGGGCCACCAAAATTGAAGATAATCATTATTTTAAAATTTGCCATTGGTTGATCTAGTTTTAATTTTTTTAATTTAAGATCATTGCTTTATCATTGTTATTTCAAAATCCCCATGTGTTTACAGAAAATATAAGAGAAAGAAGAAAATACAAAGAAAGAAGAAAATGCTATTTTCTTTACAATGTTGCCCCTATTACATGCTAGTGGATTCATGTTTAATTAGTGCATCATTTTAAACTGCATATTTAATCACACACCTTATAATCATTTTATATATTAAATACTCTAAAAGTATTAGTGTTTATATAAGATATAGTGTAATTTATGTACAAAGGAAGATTTAGGAGCTCATAAACTGAACTTTCTCTAACTTGTATACTGTTTATTTAAAATGGAATTTCAGTGACTTGAATAGCTTGAGTTTTATTTATTTTGTACTCATAACCTGCTTAGCATAAAGTTAGGTACTAAAGACCCAACAAGGAATGAAATGAAGAATTAGCTCCTCTAGCCTTACAGAAGAGAGTCATGTTCTCACAGTATTAAATTCAACTAAGGAAGATATTTAAAGGAAAGCCATAGACGTTTAAAGCAGAAAGGTGATAAAATGTAGGCTGCAACAAAAGGTTTCATTGAGAATGACACCTTCACTCTCTCGGAGTGTTCAGGATTCTGAAAAGCAAAAAGGTGAAGAAGTTAACGACACTAGTCATGGCTACAGCATCAAGCCACAGAGCTATGGATCATATAGCAGTCGCCATCTTGCTATTTTTGTATTTAAACCCACATTAAAATGTTTACACAGCACATCTTATGCTTTTATATTAGTGTAGGAAGGGCATCTGGATTTGTATAGTGAGGAACCTTCTTCTCAACTCTCAAGACACCACTCTTTATATTTCATGGAGCAACTAAATGCAATTTCTCTCTCTCTCTCATATATTGTAGTGATTTTATTTGTTTATTGATAATTTCATATATTAGTACTATATTTATATGATTTTCTATTCCCTCACTTCCTTCCATCTCCTCTCATGCTCCCTAAACTCCTTCCTCTATGGCCGCTTACTCTTTATTATAATACATATGTATATAATTTATAAATATAACCTGCTGAGTCCCTTTAGTGTTGTTCATAGGTATATGCATTTAGGGCTAACTACTTGGGATTGGTTAACTCATCAGGGGCTTTTCCCTGGAGAAGAGGGATCTCTCTCTGTCTCAGCAGCCATTTATTGCCTGTAGCTCTTTATGTAGGGGTGGGGCCTTGAAAGATTTCCTCCATCCACAATGGCATGTCAACTGGTGTTATTATTTTTCAGGTCTTGGTTAAACAACCATGCCATTGAGGGTCCATGGGTACAGCTTCCCTATCATGTATATCCCTAACAGGGGACATCCCAGTCCTCTGGCTGTTACAGTCTTCCTAAATGCTCCAGTCTTGCTTGAGGGCATATCTTCCAAAGCTGACAGAGTCCTGGGAAGGTGGCCATTATCTGCGTTAGTTATCATTTTCTCCATATCTTAAATACAATGAGGAGAGTCTTGGGAGGCACATTTTCTATGGTGTTTATTGAAAAAAAAATAATTGTCTTTAATCGCATCCAGTCATGACTTAATGTATATATACTTTTAATGTATAATGCACACTGATTCCTCTCTCTCTCTCTCTCTCTCTCTCTCTCTCTCTCTCTCTCTCTCTCTCTCTCTCTCAATTAAAGCAAGGATGGACTTCCAGATCATGGGCAATCCAGCATCCATGCCTACCTGTGTGAGCTACATTTCTTCACATTTTCATTGCTGAACTGGCACGTTTATGATAGCTTGAAGTTAAAAACTATCTATAGACGTATAAATTTTATTGTGAACTGCAGAAACACCTACATAGAGAAAGCCTGAATATTATCACTCCAGAATTGAAAAACTTCTTTTAATAGGATAATAGGGATACGGATAATATTCTGTTTTTCTTATTTAATACTGTTCTCACATTTTCCTAAAAAAAAAAATTCTTTCTTAGAAAATTCATTTTGTCTTTAAGATTCAAGTTTAATTTAAAATAATACATAACACCACAAAACTGTATGAGTTTAGGAATTCTGTAGGGTATTTTGATAACATGTATAAATCAGGGTAAGTATACCTACTCTAAATGCATATATTAAAGAAATTTATGACATTCTTCATTTTGTGATTAGCATAGTAAACGTCATCTAATAGTAACTATACCTGTGTTTAAAACTGTTATGCTGAAGTATATGAGAATGTTATTGATATTATTAAAGCCTTATTTTTTATTTAGAATATGTCATACATTATTTGAAAAGTATTAAATACTTTGAAGTGTACTTTTCATATCATTTAGATTACAAGACATGTGATTTGTTAGGTTGAATCACACCACATTAATACTTTTTGTAGACTAAAAATAAGCCAAGTCAATAATTTCATCTGTTTCTACATGATAGATACCTTTATCTTAAGCTAGATGTGAAACTTAAGTTATGATTAAGTAAAAAGTTATGCTTATACACTGAAAACACAATCTAGATAATATGGGAGGGGTGTGTCAAGGAGAGTGTAGCAAGTGATGTTCCAGTTGTGTGCTAATATATGTTTTACAGTTGTGAAAATTTATTAAGTATTTACTATACATTTTTATTTGCTCATTTATAAAAAGTAAGTGTATGTTAAGTTAATCAAAGCTTTTGTTAAGTAAATTTATATATAGCAAGAAATTTATACATCTAATAAAATAGTTAAACTATTATAAAGTCCATTTAGCCAGTTTGTACCCATAGAATGCTTTGTTTTTCTCTGAATATCTGTAATCAGCCTATAGTTGTAGTGATGAACCAGTTGCAAGTTGAATGTTTGTTGATATTTTTACTTGCTACAAAATATTATGAGTGGTTTCTTGGGGAAACCAATTTTGAATGCTTAAAATAATATTGTTGAATTTTCTCTTGTGCCACTGTCCTGGCTGGTTTTGTGTGTCAACTTGACAATAGCTATAATCATCAGAGGAAGGAGCCTCAGCTGAGGAAATGCCTCCATGAAATCCAGCTGTAAGGCATTTTCTCAATTAGTGATTAATGGGGGAGAGCCCAGCCCATGGTGGATGGAGCCATCCCTGGGCTGTTGGTCCTGGGTTCTATAAGAAGGTGGGCTGAGCAAATCATGGGAAACAAGCCAGTAAGCAACATCCCTCCATGGACTCTGCATCAGCTCTTGCCTCCAGGATCCTGACCTGTTTGAGTTCCTGTCCTGACTTCTTTGAGTGATGAACAGCAATGCTGAAGTGTAAGCCAAATAAACCCTTTCCTCCCCAACTTGCTCTTTGGTCATGGTGTTTCACTGCAGCAATCGGAACCCTAACTAAAACAGCTATCCACTACTTGACAGCTACAGAAATATGGTGTATTTCATTTGATTTGCATTATTAATATTTCTTCTTCTTTTTAAGTCTCGGAAGTCAACAAAATAGTAAATCAATTCTTGCTTCATATTATTTGCTGATTTCCTTGCAAACAATCCAATGCTGGTGAACAGAATTGGGACGGGACATGTGCAGTTATAATATGCCACAGATACAGATCTTACTAACCTGCTATGTCCTCACCTCAGCAGCACACAAGTTCCCCTCGGGCATGTACAATAGAGCAAGAAAACCATCAGGACAGGGGATATGGAGTACTTACTGCCTTTGTTCTTTTCCCGTGTGTCTGTAGATGTGTGTGCTGTGCATCTGTGCTTCGGGGAGCCCTTCTCATTCTCCTGAGTGCTCCTGAGTGCCACAACTGCCTAGCTTTTATGTGGGCTCAGGGGATCTGAACTACTGTCCTGCCTGGAAAATGCCTTGGTCATTGAGGCACCTCCTTAGCCCCACCCTTGTTCTGAATATAATTTATTTAGTTATAAGTTTGTGCACTTTATTATTATTATTATATTTTATTAATGATGATTGTATTTAGTAATCAGTTTGAAAAGCTGCTGAATAAACATTTATCAAAAAACTACAACACTTCCTGCCATGCAGTGGCAGCCAACACACCATTAGCTTAATTGTGACTTTGTGTAGATAATGTACTTGATAATGCTTCTTCTGTTATTACAGACTCACTTTAAATTTTATGAGCTGTATAGATTATTTCTTTTAGGGTCCCGCCACTTGATTTGGGAAGCCTTGTTGACTCTGATGAGGAGGTAAGTTTAACTTTATATTTAATATAATAAACATTTGACTACAGTAGCACCCATGAGCATGTACTATCACTCCATTTTATTTTTTTAGGATAATTTTTCACAAGCACCATGTAGTACAATGCGTGTTCATCTCAAGCCACCGCAGTTACCTTCTGCTCTGGGTTGGGTTCTGCCATGTCAAAGGCCATATATTCAACATGATCTAAACGAAGTGGTCAGTATGTGTTTCACTGTTACTACATATCACTGGGGCTGTGCTCGGCTTAAACTCTTTGCCGATTGGTCTATGCTCTGCTTGGTTTACATCGTTTGCATATAAAAATTTCCAAGAATGCGCCGGGCGGTGGTGGCGCACGCCTTTAATCCCAGCACTCGGGAGGCAGAGCCAGGCGGATCTCTGTGAGTTCGAGGCCAGCCTGGTCTCCAACGAGAGTTCCAGGAAAGGCACAAAGCTACACAGAGAAACCCTGTCTCGAAAAACAAAAAAAACAAAAAAAAAAAACCAAACAAACAAACAAAAAAATTTCCAAGAATGCTACTGATAGTTTTTTAATACTGATAGTTTTCAAATATGGGAATGGCATTTTAAGTAGTTCCTGTAAAGTTGGGAAATTACAGGTGTTTCTAAATATGGATGACAGGGATTTTAAAAAAATGTAAAAAATGAGATCATATCTTATTATTTGAATGGCAGAACATTGATTTCTTAGAAATTAGTTCAGATTTTAAGGTACTAGAGTACGATGGAGTTGGAAAATAAAATTTTACTTCATCAATAATAGTAGTAATAAATAATACCACCTTAGTCTGTATGTTTCAATGGTTGTTGCTCTAACTGTAACCTCAGTGCTTGTCTAAGACTGAATGAATGTCCATTGACTATTATCTCTTGCTACTATGGAAATTTGACAAGCAACCACAAAGTACTAGGGAGTAAAATATGGTACTATTCTAGAAATGGCGACCAGTGCTTCTTAGTGTTGTTAATCTTTAATTCCTAGGACAACTTTGATCAGAAAAAAAAAAAACCTACATAAAATACCTAAGAAAAAACTTTGATGTTAATTCTTTAAAGTGACTTTTGTAAGCAGACCTTCAGCTGAGCAAAGAGTAAAGGATTCCTGAGGGCAAGTGCCCATTCTGGTCAGTTCACCTCTGGTCAGTGCTCTCAGCCGAATGTTTTAAATGTCCCTTCTGTTTGGAACGCGGACTATGGTAGTCTTCTTTAGAGCTAAGAGCTAAAGTAAATGGTAAGCCTGGCAATGTCAACAAGAAAATTACTATTAAAAGAAAATCCTTTTCTGCTCTGGCAGTGCTGGCCCACGCCTTCAATCCCAACCTTCGGGAGGAAGAAGCAGTCAGATCTTTGTGAATTCAAGGCCAGCCAGGTCTACAGCTTGAATTCCAAACAGCCAGGTCTATACAGAGAAACCCTGTCTGGAAAAAAACCAAACCAAACCAAAACAAAAAACCAACCAATCAACCAACCAACCAAACAAACAAACATACAAACAAACACCCCCCCCCACCCCCAAAACCAAAAAGTTAAAAAAAGAAAAAAACCTTTTCTGGTCATCAAAGAGAACTCTGAAAAATTGTGATAAGGGTGCTGAATTGTAGCTCTCCATAATCAATAGCTTCTGGCAGGGTACAGATGGGGAAGGACTCAGTTTTCTTTAAGAGGCTGGTCACTGGGAGTTCGACCCTGTTCCAGTGAATATATGGGCAACACAAATTTGACTTATTATTTTTTTCTTTTGGTTTTCCCCATGGGGGATACGCGTCACAAGGGTTGTGGGGTAGGCCTGGGAGGACTGGGAAGTGAGTGTGCTGGGGGGGGAGTTGTTTATGAAGTGAAATTTCCCAATAATCAATAAAAATATTAGGAACAGAATACTTTTCTCCGGGACAGCAGACTTTCTGTTTTGCCGCTAGGAACAGGACATAATACCTGAGGATTTGCCAGCACCAACAGGCAAGTACAAGCTAAAATATCAGCAATATGCAACTGACATGAAAGAAGGTTATAAACAGTACCTTCAGAGGATGGCAGAAAAGGCAAAAGCCGCTCGAATGCCGGACACTTCCAAACCCAAGGTGGATGAAAAGGTAACGTGAACCTTTGTAAAGTATGAATGAAATTTAAAGTGAACAATGCCTGCGTCTTAAAAATGCCATTTCTGCTGTTAATTTAGAAAGCTTAATACTGAACCTTTATTTCCATAAGCCAGGGCTACTTGAAGTATTTTGCATATATCATCTAGGCTAATCTTCACCACAAACCCAAGGCTCTATTGTCAGTATCTTTCACACAGAAAATTTTATTCCTATACTCTTATAAGTGTGACCTTCCAAGGAAGATGGACAGTGAGGAGAAATCTTCGAGGAGAGACTCCTAAAGTCCATCAGGTTCTTGACTAATTGTTTATATATAAATATCATATATATATATATATATATATATGCAGTTACATATCTCCCATTTATAGAAAGTTTTGGTGTTTATTTTTTTGAAATCCCAAAGACTCACTTAGTACTTTTGAATATACCTTCATGGAGAATAGTCCTTGCTCCTCATGGCTACAAGGACTGACCTGACTTTGGCAGTGAGGGAATGAAGGAAGGAAAGCCTATGGGCACAGAATAAACGGGATTGGGTAGACTGGGCTCTCAGTAGAAAACCCACATCACTCCAGAAGCTCAGCCTGTTTATCATATAGAGCTGAATAGGAAGGCAGAGTTATTCATCTGATAAACAAGGAGCCAGGGTTGTTCTATGTTGCTGAATGAGGAGGCAGGTTTGGCTAATCAACAGAGCCATCCCTGCAGGGGACAGTTCTCAGGCTGTAAACATCTGGAGGGAGAAAGCTACGATGAACATTTTCTGCACACCTAATGGACATTGGCACTTGGACCAGGAGGGAAGGCTTTGCCATTTCCCTGAGCCTAGCCTGGGGAAGGCTTTGAGATCTCCCCAATTTATGACTAAAATGAGGCTCAGAAAGGTCATCTAGCTGAACAAATGGAAGAACTGCATCCCAAGACAGGCTTCTACTCTTAATTTTCAAACAGCCTTTGATCTATTTCCTGGTTATCTCTTTCCTGGTTTTGTTAAAAGCAGGTATTGTGAATATGTGCCTGATGGTTTGTTTATGGCTTTCATTGTATAGTGTGATCAGGTTGAAGAAGCTAGTGTGGATGACCTTATGACTTTGGACAGGAAAGCCCTCCTACAGCAAGGCTATGTGGATAGCCCTTACCGTATAAGGAACAGTGCAAGGAAATCGGATGCGGTAAGCCATCAGCAGTTTGGTTTATTTGATAAGTCACTAAGGTATTTACACTCCAAGATTGTACAGTTATAATTGAGTCAAGAATTATAACAGTGAATTTGGACTAGGTTAACTACTCATTAATATTGAAATTGAGTCCTTAGTGTTTATAAACAATTTACTTGTGTTAGGTATATTCCCTGAGGAAAATTTGTTTTGAATCATTGAGTTTGTGAAAATTTAGTTTACTCTGCTCAAAATATTTATTCGCCACTATGTTAGTATGCTTTGAATTTGATACCAGTTTCCTGCCACAAAAATAAGCCCAATATTTTGGTTTATTTTTAAGATTATGTTTTGATTACAACATTTCTCCCTTCACCTTTCTCCCTCAAAACACTTTGTGTGTGTATAATATATATGTATATATACATATAGACACATATATGCATATGTATATATTTTTGCACACATATATACAATTTATGAGCTACTGATATTATAGACATTTTAGGCCAGCTATGGAATAAATAGTCTGTAGCACAAATTGTTAGAAGGTCTTATCAATAAAAACAAATCTGGAACCAGGTATTGGGGTGAACGCTGGAAATTAGAGAAGCAGAACAAGCCACAGCTACCTCACCTTGCCAATTCCTCAGCTGATTCTGTTTCCTCAGACTGGAAGCCTCTAGTCCTCATTCAGAATGAATCTCAGCTGAACTGCTGCTAAAAGCCTAAATGCTTAACCAGGCTAAAAGCTTCTAGTTCCTGGTTTTCACAACTTATATACCTTTCTGCTTCCTGCCATCACTTCCTGGGACTAAAGACATGTGTCACCATGCCTGGCTGTTTCCAGTGTGGCTTTGAACTCACAGAGATCCTGATGGATCTCTGCCTTCAGAATGCTAAGATTAAAGGTGTGTGTGCCACCATTTTCTGGCCTTTATATCTAGTGGCTGTTCTGTTCTCCAACCCCAGATAAGTTTATTAGGGTGCACAATATTTTGGGGAACACAACATCATTACAATAGTCCAGGAATCAAGTAAGTTTTCTTTAGATAAAATGAAGACTGTAGCTGGTGGTGGTGCATGCCTTTAATCCCAGCACTTGGGAGGCAGAGACAGGCGGATCTCTGTGAGTTCCAGGCCAGCCTGCTCTACAGAGCCAGTTCCCGGACAGGCTCCAAAGCTACAGAGAGAAACCCTCTCTCCAAACAACCAAAAAAGAAAGAAAAAGAAAAATGAAGACTGTAGATTTTGGGGCCAGAGGGATGGTTCAGTTAGTAAGTATTTACCTTGAGATCACAAGGCCTTGAGTTTGATGCTTAGAACCCACATGACCAAAGCTGAGTGCGGTTACATGCACTCATAATCCCAGTGCTAGGAGTAGGGCTATGCTGATCCAGGGCACAGTGTCCCCGCTGTCTAGCCCAGTGGTTCTCAACCTGTGGTCATGACCCCCTTGGCAAACCTTGATCTTCAAAATTTGCATTATGATTCATAACAGTAGCAAAGTTACAGTTATTAAGTAGCAATAAAAATAATTTTAGAATGTGTGGGGGCTGTCACCACAACATGAGGAACTGTATTAAAGGGTCTCAGCATTAGGAAGGTTGAGAACCACTGATTTAGCCTGATTGGTGAGCTCCAGGCCAATGAGAGACTTTGTCTCAAAAAATAAAAACAAAACCAAAAAAAGGTAGATGCAATCTGGAGAATAACACTCCAGTTTGTCATCTGACCTGCATATAGATGTTGATATAAACACACACACGCATACATGCACACATGCACACACACACACGCACGCACACGCACATGCACGCACACACATGCACATGCACACACACATACACACACGCGCACACACACACACACACACAGGCACACACACACTTCAGACTTTTAATATTAAACTTAAATATATATATATTTTTTTTTTCCCTCAAAATCAGTGTGTGTGTGTGTGTGTGTGTGTGTGTGTGTGTGTCTGTGTGTGTCTGTGTTCATGTTGAGGATCTTCCTACAGCAAGTTGAGATGGGTTTTGCAGGGTGTCTCACCAGGGAGCTCATAGGGAAAAAGGGCCACCACATTCTCCTCCTTTGTTCTGACATCGAAATGCAAGGCAACTTGTTGGAAATGGAGCAGGATGTCCACTGAAATTTCAGTGCATTCTTTTTTAGTAAATGGTAATTTGAGATTTAATGGGGCTGGAGAGATGGCTCAGAGGTTAAGAGCACTGGCTGTTCCTCCAGAGGTCCTGAGTTCAGTTACCAGAAACCACATGGTGGCTTATAACCATCTATAATGGGATCCAGTGCCCTCTTCTGGTATGCAAATGTACATGCAGATAGAGCACTCATAGAGAACATAAATAAATGAGTCTTTAAAAAAAAATAAAGCTGGGTGGTGGTGGCGCACGCCTTTAATCCTAGCACTTGGGAGGCAGAGGCAGGCAGATCTCCTGCCAGTTAGAGGCCAGCCTGGTCAACAAAGTAAGTCCTTGGACAGCCAGGTCTGTTACATAGTGAAATCCTCTCTTGAAAAACCAAATTAAAAAAAATTGACTAATTGGAATTTAACATTAACAATAGTAATCTATACGTATGGACAAAACATTCATATTTTATAATGTGCATTAACAGTTCTGCGTTGTGGACAACAAAATTGTTTTTCTTTCATCTTCTCAGGAAACTGTGGCTGTAGAGAAGAAGAAGCAAACTGTTGCCGAGCAAATGATGATCGACCACTTATCCAGGTGAGGCTGGTCTCTCGTAAGTGCCCCCTGTTCTGAAACTGACCACTAAATATCTTTGTCTTGCAAAGCACTCCTATGCTTGTCAACCAAACTTTCTGTTCACTGCACTCTTTTCATGTTAGCAACTTTTTGAAAAAACAGATGAGGGGAAATACTTAACATTCAGGCTGGGGAGACAGTTCGGTCTCTGAAGTATTGAGGACCTACTTTAAATCCTCAGAGCCACTGTGGAAAAGACAGGCGTGGTAGCAAGTGTCGGTAATTTCCATGCAAGGGAGGAGACAGGTGGATTCTTGGGTCTTGCTTGTCAGCCAGCCTAGCTTACCTGGTGAGAGACCCTGTCTCAAAAAACAGGACGGGTGGCTCCTGAGGAGTAACACCAGAGTTTGACCACTGGCGCCAGGTCACATGGGCACACATATGCACCCACATGATCATGTATTCCCAGGCATTCAGGCCCAGATGCATGCATGTGCACGTGCATGTGTGCAACACATGAATGCACACATGCACACACTTAAGAATTCTACTGATTGCCTTTATTAAATATTTTTATTTAAACTACTTCATTATTTCATGACAACTTAATGGACATTTGAACTGAATATGAATTAGAAGACAACATTTTTTTATTTAATCATTAGATTTCTAGAATTACTTTCTAATGGGATGTATGCTTTTGGGCACCATAGAATTATTTAGAGTTACCTTCTGATCTATATTGATTTTCACATGATATTGGCTTTTTGTCATAGCACCTGTAGAAAATTACCTTTCAAATTTAAGGAGACTAGTAAGATATCTTGTTGAAACCAGGACTTACCCCCGAGCCTGTTGCTACGGTTTCCAAATGGTGACGAGCATTCTATCTTTCCATTAGAAATGAAAATCCCACAGAGTCACTGTGGCAACCTGGGTGAATTGTGTAGAGTTGAGAACTGTGAAAGTAATTGTCAATAATTTTTAAATCCCTCAGAAAACTGTATGAAATATATACAAAGTGATAAATTATAGTGTGACAAAAAACATGTTTAGTTTGGTGGCTATCCACATCCGATTAGCATATTCTTTTTTTCTTTTCTTTTTTGCATTTGGTGCAGGAGATTGAACTTAGGGCCTTCCATATACTGTGTAAGTGCTGGCAAGTTCTGTGAGGTCATTGTAGCTAGAGTTTTCCTGCCTGGCCAACAGTCAGGACAAATCTCTGTCACCTACCAGTCCCACAGCCGCTCAGACCCAACCAAGTAAACACAGAGACTTATATTGCTTACAAACTGTATGGCCGTGGCAGGCTTCTTGCTAACTGTTCTTATATCTTAAATTAATCCATTTCTATAAATCTATACCTTGCCATGTGGCTCGTGGCTTACTGGCATCTTCACATGCTGCTTGTTATGGCAGCGGCTGGCAGTGACTCCTTCCTCTGCTTTCCACTTCTCAGAATTCTCCTCTCTACTTGTCCCACCTATACTTCCTGCCTGGCCACTGGCCAATCAGTGTTTTATTTATACAGAATGATATCCACAGCAGGTCACTGTCTGCAAGATGTCTTTTTCTTTTCATAAGAAAAGTGGTGATGTCACGGCACTAGATAAAGGGGCCTCTCAGTTCTCATCTTCTTGGCCCATCAGCAGTATCTGTCTCCACGGAGACCCTGCACCTTTTGGAAGCAATGCTCTCTGATCTGCTTGGCTTTCTGCTGGCCACACTTGGCTCTTCTCTTTGTAGCCTTTATTCTCAGCTCTTGTTCATCTAGAGTCTTTAGCTGTGATCCATGAATTCTGCATCTCCTAGGTTCAGTCACAGCTCAGGACACCTGCCGAAGGATGGTACCAATCACAGAGAGCTAGGTCCTCTTGTATCAGTTAACCATCAAGAAAATGCTCCCCACAGACATACCCACAGACAAGTCTGATAGAAACAATTCTTTGTTGGAGGTTCCTTCTTCCTAGGTATGTCAAGTTGACAACCAGATGCCTGGGAGAAGACTAGTAAGCATCCTTCCTCTTGGATTCTGCTTCCAGCTCTTGCTTTGGCTCCCCTCAGTAATGAAATGTAAAGTGTAAGATGAAATTAATCCTTTCCTCCCCAAGTTGTTTTTGATCAGTGCTTTTACAGAAACAGGAAGAAAACTGGAGCAAATTGTCTTAACCAACATTCCTCCCAGTGTTATCAGAAACCAGCGAAGTGTCTGTCTGAAGAGTACTAAGAGAAAGACGCACGAAGCTCTTGTTTCCCTTCGGAGTTTCTAGGTGTTCTTATATTCTTTTTGGATGAAACTGCAAATAACTGTATTCACCTTTCATGGACAGTATTTTGATAATCAAGTACACCCGTATATGACGAATATTGTTATGACAACGGGACAAATTGCCATCTGGTGTCTGACATTTTCCAACTGCTTGGCAATAAGTGAGCACACATTTTGTCATGCCAGACATCAGGTTTTGTGTCTTCCTACTCAGGGCTGTCATCAGCGATCCAGAACAAAGTTTAAACACTGAGGAACAAGAGAGTTCTCATGCCCCTCCAGACTCAGAGAGGGTGCCACTTCGAGTTAGGAGACGAACTCTGCATGAAACGAAGTAAGAAAAGCTTCATGATGCATTGTTAGAATATATTTCTGTGCTTTGCTGAATGCATTTGCATGTTTTTAAAACCGTATAAAGAGAAGTAAAAGTTTAGGAATTTCAGACCTCAATGCTGTCTCCTCAAATTTTTTATTCTATCTTCCTTGCATTCCAAGTCTTTCCATTTATAATTTAGAAGGGAAGATACATGCCCTTAACAGCTGATCCACCTCTCTAGCCCAGCTAGTGTCTAGCTATTTTTTCCTCCAATACTATCTATCTGTTTATCTGACTTTCCTCTTCTTCCTCGTAACCATCATTATCAATCTAATGTGATATTTTATAAAGGCTCTCAATGAAGTTTGCCTAATGCCTTTTCCTCAACATCATCTTTAGGAGTGGCATCCATGTTGTCCTTTGTAGTTGTTTTTTATCATTGCTGCCCATCATCCCATCATATGAATATATCACAGCTTACCATTCGTAGATGCTTAACGTGCTCGGTGACTTATGGATCATACTGCTGTGAACTTGCTTGTGCATGCCTCCTGGTAAACACACATACTCCATTAGCCTTTCTGGACTATTTAGCATGCCCACGTTCAGCTCTACAAGATACTGTCAAATAGTAACCCCGGAGGCAGGAATGTGGTCTGATTGCAATTGCTGTACTTCTTTGCCAGCACTTGGTGTTGCCTGGCTTTTTCATTGTCTTTCTCCCACTGAATGTGTATTGGTGCTTTTATTTTGCATCTCACTGGAGACTAATGATGCTGATTAATTTTCACGTGCGCATTGTTCATCCAGATGTCCTCATGTGGAGTTTGACAAATTGTCCAATCTGTCCTTAGATTGTTGGTATCCTTTGTGTCTTCTCTTAAGAAATCTGAACCCACTTGAGAGTGTAAATATCACCCTGAATTTTAATTTTACTATATTGTGTGTCAAGTTGTCATAAGTGCACAGATGGTTTGTAGCCTGTTTTTCAGTTCTCATCTGTTTTCTTGCACCTGTCTTAAGTATTGCTTCATAACAAATACATACAGCTTGCTTAAAGTCAATCCAGTTCAGAAAATCCCATGGTGCCTATCCATTAGGATTTTCAGATCTATGACTTCCCACTATTTTGTTTTCCCCAGAGGGGGAGAAGGAGGAGGAGGAGGAGGAGGAGGAGGAGGAGGAGGAGGAGGAGGAGGGGAGGAGGAGGAGGAGGAGGAGGAGGAGGGGAGGAGGAGGAGGAGGAGGAGGAGGAGAGGAGAAGAAGGAGGAGGTGGCAGAGGAAGAGGAGGAGGAGAGGAGGAGGAGAAGAAGGAGGAGGAGGAGAGGAGGAGAAGAAGGAGGAGGAGGAAGAGGAGAAGGAAGAGGAGGGGAAGAGAAAAGGAACCTTGCTTTATAAGTAGGCAGTAGGATTGGCATGTATAGCGGGCCCTGTCTTCTCTTTTCTTTGGAGTCAGCTTCCTGCAGATGCGTACATTTCATCCTTGTATCAGGCATCACAGGCTTTTCATCAGTGAAAAGAAGCCGTTGGTCTGTGTCATTCTGGTGCCACACGCTTAGCCTGTTGTCACTGCACGCCCAAACCGTGCTTTCCACCAACTTTGTCGGTGACAGCATCATCTTCAGTTAGTATTCAGTGTGCTTAATTCTTCTTTTTTGAACTGATTCAGAACTTATCCAGAGAAGCATTTGTGCCACTTCCTGGGTACCTGGGACCTCACGTGGCACTCTGCGTTTCATAGTATAAATATGTATTTGCTTGTGTCCTTCTGTGATGACTCCAGGCTCCTTGATGCTATCACCTCACCTTTGCTCACCACTAGGAATTAATTTGTTTTCCAGATCTGTTGCGTGCTCCCGTGGCTGTAAGCAACTGCTTAGCCTGTCTTCCATGATAAATACATTTATTAAACGGGCATAATAGTGCTTACCTCAGTATTTTACTCTTAAATTTTATTGCAAGCATTAAATAAACCACTGCATATTAAAGTGACTCAATAGTGACTAGTGTCTACAAAGTCCTCAATAAATGGTAGCCGGTACTGCTGCTGCTACTTTCCCAGCATTTAAAGTCATTCCAGGAACATAGTGAACGATGGATGACTTCATTAGTTCCAGTGGCTTACACCGCATTGAGATGATGCAGCCTGCAGGGCTCCTCCCTGTGTTCCCAAACTCTCGCTGGGTTAGCAGGCTGTGGGTTCCTATCTCCAGCTTCCGTTCTGTGGGACCTAGACACTACAGAGGCAAAGCTTTGCCTGTTTCCAATGACTGCTGCCCACATTATTACTATCGTATATTGCTATTTCACTATTCCTGCAGTTTCTCAGAAAACTAGATGAACAGTAAGGGCGCATCATTGACTCTCATCTCTTAAGATAAAGGACACCATTAAGTATAGAGTATGAAAGGGTGCACGTTTGTGTTTTGCTTCCTGTTTTAAAGACTCTTAGGGCTAGGAGCCTTGCAATGCCCTCTATAGAGTATGACGACATATCGTTGATATATCCAGAGCCTGACGTGGTTCGTTCATCCAGCACTCTTTCCCTCCATTGTTTCAGCGAGGAATCGTATCAGCTGCCTGTTACAGAAAATCTGACGGATAGGGCTCAGTGTGCCAGGATTTGTCTCCCTGTGTAGTCACTGAGCTGCTTGGAAGGAGGCACATGTTGTTTTTGGTCGTATGGCTCAGTGGTGCTGCCTCTCTGAACCGTAGTGGTCTCTATCACTGCGCATACTCTCCTTAACATTCATTTGCAGGAACCTCTGCCCATCCTCCCGTTTCCTAAGGACAAGAAGCTTTCCTGTGAGTTTATTGGCAAAACCGCTTTTGTTGGTCATAATGGCAGGCCGTAAGAAACCAAGCGCTTATGCTGGAAGGGAGGCACAAGAACAGGGTTAGAAACGGCTTGAGCTGGTGTGCAGGCTCGGGTCTGCAGTTGCAGCTCATGCCAAGCCAGCCTAGACTGCCCAGTAAGGATGTAACAGCAAAGGAAGAGAAAGGGAGTAGAGGGAGACGACAGTGGCCCGGGGCACTATGTCTTCGGCGTCTTTCGATAATCACATTTTTGAATTTTCGTTTTCATTTTGAATCTGTGCCATTTCAAAATATTGCCACAGCCCCTTGGTACCCTTGTCATTTATGCCAAATTGCAATTGCTCTAAAACAATGACTTACAAAATGTATTTCGACAGGGTGAGAACCACCTCCACATTAACAGAGAATGACCTTTCTCAGAAAGTAGAATTTGATGGGAGGGTCTTATCAAGGTAACTGCCACTTTATTAATTTTTTTACTTCTGTGATTATAATAATATATTCTCTTCTTTCATAGAAATGTCAAGATTAGATACATTTATACTAACACTGAAAAAAATGTGAATTTTTGGGTTATATAATTTTAAGCATTACCTATTATTGTTATATACAATAAGACACTATATGATATTTTAAGTAAGAGTATTTAAAAATTGATCTTAAGTTTTTTGAAAAGATTGGATAAATAAGTATATTACTAATAGACATTTCTAAACCATTTTGAAGTTAATTTTTATGTCTGATAGTTACTTTAGTTTTTATAGTTGGAGTTAGCAGATTACTGATAGAGTCAATTACAGGGAAGGTTGCTTTTAATTTTTTTACTTCAATCTTGTAAATTTTGCAAACTCAACATTCCTAAAGCCTTCTGCCTTATCTTAAGTGTCTGCCATTAGCATCCTGTGTTGTGACAGAGCTGGACGCTCACCACTGTTAAGCTTATGTCTTTTTCTTTATCCAAATCTAACTCAAATAGGGCTTTCTGCAAACTGTAGCATATTTCCCGTAAACCTATGTGACCCTTACTCACTGCTACACATTCAAGGGACTTACATTATTGCCACTTGTGATGTATGATCTTAGTTTATTATGTAATTTAAAAAAAATCACTGTATTTTAAAATCATCGACATTGTTTTTTGTAGAAATGGACGTGATGCCTGCAGAGAATTGATTGGGTTTTTCTTTACCCATGACCAGTCCCTAACCGTGTATGAATATCGAAAGTTCGGGAAAAACAGGTATGCTCCGAAACCCTGTAAGAACGCTAGAGAATTGCTCCCAAGAGGAATCGGATGACTTCATTTTGTTGTTGCTTTAACTTCTAGAACAAATGTGCTTCCTTTTATTAAAAAAGGCATTTATAGTCATCAGTGTGGACGAAGAAAGGGACAGCAGTACCGGCTTGGTGACTTCTATACTGTAAGTCCGTGCGTGTGCTGGCACGTAGTGCTCTGTGTTGTACCACGTGCATCTCTCTGGTGTGGAGCGAGGGTGCGTGCGGGTCCAGTTTATTTTCCTGAGCAGAGACATTTGTGTAAATGGTGAATGGCTGATGCTTCCCAGGAAGGTTCTGCCTCCCAGATAAATCCCGATCACAATCTAAGCATAGTATTTATTTTCCATAAACGTCCACACATTGTTCCTTAATGGAGACTATTGCCAAGAGAGCTTGTCTCTGGGTACTTTTGAAGCTCTCTGTAGAAGGCCTGTTCTGGGCAAGTGACTACCTCAGGAGTACCTGGAGCAATGCTCCACCTCTGGAGGTGCTTGATTTTCTCTGTAGAATGGCACGGTCCTCTGGAGCCGGGACTATGACAGCCTTTATTTTTGTGACTCTCCCATATTCCCCAGTGTGCTGAACTGTTAGATCATTAAATTCACACATGATTACAATGAAACATTCTCTGTACCACTCATTCATATAACACCTATATATGCTCACATTTTGAACATTGGAGATAGAACACTGGGTAAGTTAGAGCCATGCTTTGCTTTGTGGCACTTGGAGTATAATGGGAACCAGTTAGATAGGCGCCACAGTGGAAAAACAGTGGACCCGACTGTATAAGCTGTAAGAGTTCCTAGAGAAAGTGCCGCCTGGGCGGAATTAAAGACTAGGTGAGGGTACAGAAAAGGCTTCGAGGCAGAGAGGAACGTGTGCAAAGAACAAAATCAAGAAAGTACATGGATTATCTGGAGAGGTGAAAGTGGGTCATTCTGGTTGGATACAGGCATAGAGTGTGGATGGTAGAAAGTAGATTTGTGCTGGGAGATAGCTCAGTTGGCAGAGTGTTCAGACCTGCAAGCAGGAGGACCTGGGATCAAATTCCAGAACCCATGTGAAAAATTCAGGACTTGATAGCCCACCCTTGTAATTTCAGTGCTGGGGTGACAGAGACAGGTCAATCTTAATTTAAAAAGGTGGGTAGTACATATGGTATGCTATCTAAGGATGTCCCCTGACTTCCACACACAAGTACCTATACTCCACCCCTCCCCCAACTAAATAAAAAAAGTAGCTTACTATTAAAGAGCAACATGTAATATATCAGGGAGTCACTAAAAAAAGGATGTAGGTAGAATGGAGAGGCCATATGATCAGATCTGTAGTTTAGACATACCCTCCCCCTTCATCTGAACCGACTGTGGGAATTGAGTTCCTTCTTTATCCCATGAAAAGAAGGGAGTCATGACTGGAGAGAGCGGGGTAAACAGAGGCAAGGAAGGGAGGGAGGGAGGAAGGAAGCGTCACCCTCAGGTGCGAGCTTTGTGTTTATAGGACACATTTTGAAAGGTTATCTCAGCAGCTTTATATACAAGAGCAGTTTTTGACTATTACCTTTCCTTTGGTATTTCCCTTTCCTGGAATGGCTTATGGTCCTGGGAAAAGACTTTCCTTGGCCATAAAGCTAATCGGTATCTAATTTTCAAAAGATGTTATATGTACCCTAAAGGGAGAAGAAAGTGCCCACATCACAGTTATTAATTTTTTTTAAAGTAACTATCCAAGAAGGAGGAGGGGGAAACACTTCCCTTATTTCCTTTTTTTTTTTTTTTTTCCAAGACAGGGTTTCTTTTGTGTAGTTTTGGAGTCTGTCCTGGAACTCACTCTGTAGACCAGGCTGGCCTCAAACTCATAGAGATCCACCTGGCTCTGCCTCCCGAGTGCTGGGATTAAAGGCGTGTGCCACCACGGCCCGGCCCCTTATTTTTCCGTATAGAAAGAATGAAGACTCTTTTATTGAGCTTGCACTTATCCATACATTGCTTATATGTGTATGAGACCAACTCTGAAATTAGAATAGTAATTCTGTAATTTGGGTTGAGAATTTTTGAAATCATTTAAATTGATGCTCTAATTAGGTTAAAATTGGTTTTATAGTTTTGTGATGTGTATCATCAAAAGAGCAGGCGTGAGAGTGTGATCAGTCTACCAGAGTTCCCCATTGCACACGGCATCTTTCTGTGAACCAAGAGCTCTAGTTCTGAGGTTGGGGGTTGTGTTAGATTTCCACCCCCCCTCTGTTACTGTGATAAAATATCATGACGAAAGCAACAGAAGGGAGAAAAGGTTTATTTCACTCACAATTCCAGGTTACAATTATCATCACAGGAAAGTCAGAGGCGGCAGGAAGTTGAAACAGTATGTCATGTCACATCCACAGCCAAGAGCAGCGAGCAATGAACTAATGCACACATGCTCAAGTTGCTATCTCCAGACCTAGACATTCCAGGATCCCCTGTCCAGGGAATGATGCCACCCACAGTGGATGGGCCTTTCCAACTCAATGTTATAAAGATAGCCACCCCCCCAACCCCATGCTCAACGGTAAGCCTAAAATAGACAGTGCTGCATTGACACTCCCTTCCCAGGTGATTCTGCTCTATGTCATGTTGACAAAACTAACTACCACAGGTACTGCCACACATTCAGTGGAACTCATGTCATCTTTCCCATGGCTCTTTTTTTAATAGATGGCGTCTCCTTTAGTCACGTGGATTCTTGTATAGAAGTGTATTGTGTTTTTTGTTTTGAAATTAGTTCATTTTTCTATAGTATTAGCTGGATCCATGTAGTCCTAAATATTCTTTAAATCTATTTTATTTTGGTCACTATTAGAATTTCCTAAAGTAACTATAATAAAAATTGAATCGTTTCAATCAGAATGAGTTGTATTTTAACTTTGGATACCTTCTAGCTTTAAAAAAAAATCTGTCTGTTCATTTCCTCAGGGTGCAACATTGACATTTTTGAGCTGTGATCACCCTAACCTTCCAAGGAGTATAAAGGAAAATACATTATTTAGACTTCGAATTACAAATATTGATCAAATAGCTTTGAGTTCTCTGAAGTAAGTAAAATGCATTTGTCATTTTGAAAATAAGTGAAATCGGAATCTGTGGCTGTTATGTAGAACTGAATAATATTATAAAATAAAATAAAATAATAATAATAAAAAAACAAAATAAGTGAAATTGCTATAGTTTGTATCTTAAAAGAAGTTTCCATTGCAAAGCACTCATGCTGAAGTTAAGGTTTGTATTTATAAATAATAGCTGTGCATATCTACTTTATGTCCTGTATTTTAATCAAATTCCGTGTTTGGGGACAGTTATGACAATTAAGAATTTGAAATTGTTTTATTTTATAATAAAATAATTTATTCATTTGTCTTTGCTATTTTACTAAATGCTGTCAAAGTGGTACTTTAAAAGACAGGGTATCAGTCCATCTTTATAACTGTTTCCTACATTGCTGATGTGATGCCTTTTATCACATGAAAAGCCATGGTCCCTACGGTGGTACCTATTCATTGATTGACTACAGAGTGAAAAGTGCTATGAATAAATAATGACATCAAGGATTGTTTTAAATAATAGAAATACACACTCTTTTGTTGAATGTTTTTTGACTCTAAATATGATTAAAATGCTCATAATTAATATATATATGAAGGAATACAGTCTACAATCTAGTGGTAAGAATATTTGTTATTTATTAGTGTATTTTTGGCGCTTTGAAAGCATTTTTACAGTTCATACTTTGCAAGCTACAACTGCTTTTAAAATGAATAGTTCCAGTTAAATATTTGAAAACATTAAAGCAGTTATAAAAGTTAATATCTTCAAAGATTGTGATCCTTTTATAGCTCTAGACTTAATTCTCCATAAAATCAGAGGCAGTGGGCAGAGGTTGGGATTGCTCTAGCAGTATGCCTCTGTGTCTGTTGAGAGCGTCTTTGGGTCTGGAGTGGGGAGACACAGCTTAGATCATCTCTTCTCACTTGCAGAGCTGCCTCTGAGGAAGATGGGGAGGACACAGTCAGTCAGGAGGCTCAGGATCGGCTGGTGCTGCGGGCCATTCAGGGTATGCTGTGCCTTGTCTCCACTCTCAAGTACTATTTACAGTTTTCAACTAATTTCCTTGTTATCAGTTAAAACAGTATTTTTGATACTTCCATATTTTATGGACTTTGATTTATAATTCTTATTTTTTTAGGAAGTACACATATATTTTCTAAAAAGAGCATATACTCTTATTATATGTAATATATATAGTATCTAATATCTTTTATGGGGCTGGACAGATGACTAACCAAGTAGATGAGCTTCTGCTAGTGCAGAGGACCTGCGTTTGGTTCACAACACCCACATGAGTAGTGCACAACCCTCTATAACTCCACCTCTGGGGCATCTCATGCCCTCTTTTAACCTCTGTGATCACCCATAAGCATGTGTGCCTGTACCCACACACAGACAAAAATTATAGTTAATAAAATATATCTTGACACACACAAATATATACATAACTAATTAGCAAAACAATTATTAAAATATCATGATTTTTCTGTATTAATGGTACTAAGTAAAAAACATGTGAATTAATAATTTTAGAAATTTTGCATACTATGGGTTGTTGCTAGAGTTTTCCTGCCTTCCCCGCAGTCAGGACAAATCTTTGTCACCCGCCAGTCCCACAGCCGCTCAGACCCAACCAAGTAAGCACAGAGACTTATATTGCTTACAAACTGTATGGCCGTGGCAGGCTTCTTGCTAACTTTTCTTATATCTTAAAGTAACCCATTTCTAGAAATCTATACCTTGCCAAGTGGCTCGTGGCTTACTGGCATCTTCACATGCTGCTGGTCATGGCGGCGGCTCTGGCAGTCCGTCCTTCTGCCTTCCTGTCCTTTTATTTCTCCTCTCTGTTAGTCCCGCCTATCCTTCCTGCCTAGCCACAGCCGATCAGGTTTTATTTATTGATCAATCAGAACAACTTGACATACAGACCATCCCCCAGCACAGCCAAGTGCAGACCATCTCAAACACCTGCACTCAGGCCCATGGTCCTAATCATCCTCTATGTGGACCTGCTGGGTAACGCCAGAAAGAACCCAAGAAGGGCTCCCACAGGACATACAGAACATCCCACAGCACTGGGTTTTGATTGTAAGCTAAATAAAGTATGAAACTGAATTTTAAAAAAGTTTTAAACATATGTCTTTGTATATGTGTGTGTTTCTGTGTGTGGACATGTGTGGTACAGCACAGGAGTGAAGTAAGATGACAACTTGCAGGAGTCAGTTCTTTCCTGCAACTCAAACTTAGGTCATCAGGATTGGTGGCTACCTTTATTCACCAACCTATGTCCTTGGGCCATGGTGTATATACATATATATGATATATGTGATATACATTTGTACATACATCCACACAAATGCACACAGACACACAGAAGGGCTCCTCACACTTAGCTCAGGTGGGTTGATGCTCACTGTACAGACCACGCTGGCCTGGAACTCATGGCAATCCTTTACTTTCACTCCAGAGTTTCTTGGATTACAGGCATGACCCCTCACATACTTGTTTTATGCCTCAGATGATGTCCTGAAGAGACTCCTGGTTTAGTGTTTGACTGTATGTCTCATGTTCTATTGAATGTGTTCTGATGTCTGTGAATAGAACCTGCTGTTGAGTAGACATGCAACTCTTTGTCAATCCTTGGCAACTCTTTCTTCACCTCTCAGTGAGGGTGATGTCTCCTTAATGTCTCTGGGGAGCCATAGGGAGCAAACCAGATGTGGGTAGGCATAGGGCATTAAAACATTTTTTATAAACTTCTGAGGCCTTGTCATATAACTAGTGCAGCATACTAGCTGTAATAAACAAATCCTTTGTTGGATTTCATAGTTGAGAAGGGAGAAAGGTATAAAATAATTCATCACAGAAGTCAACACATACTTGTAGAATTTTGTGAATCCTGAGATATTATTCAAGATAAGGCATCCACATTAAGAAAGAGAGTAGCAGCAGATCCAGGATGGCCAAAGCTACACAAAGAAACCCTGTTTCAAAAAACAAAAACAAAAACAAAAACCAAAAGGAGAGAGAGAGAGAGCGCCCTTGTTAGTCGATTTCTTATTCTCCCTGCTCTGCAATACAGAGCAATACTTTTTCTCCCTGCCAATACAGTTTTTTGTCACCACCAAGGCGAGTGACACTTGTTTTCTTTTTTTCTAATGTGTTCATTGTAATATGATGCAAATGGCATCGCCACACAGAGAATTTAGGAGCCAGAGTTTGTAACCTCTAGGAATTTCAGGATGAGAATGGTTACTGTGAATATGTACGTATAGGCTAGTACACCAAAGCCTAGATGCCATTTGGCACATTATGATCCAGTTTGAAACTTTCAGACTACTTAAAAATTTCTGAACTGATTGTGTGTGTGTGTGTGTGTGTGTGTGTGTGTGTGTGTGTGTGTGTGTGTGTGATTTACCTGGCATCAATTTCGTAGTTCAGTTAGTGTAAATAAAGAAATAAGAAAGGCAGTGAAGATACAGATCAGTTAGATACAGGGGTCTAAACAAGAGAAACTAAGATTTTCTTTGTAACATTTCGATTGTTCTGAATCAAGAGAAACTTTATTTTCCTGTACGTAAAATGTAACACTTTGACCACACAGTGGCGCTGTAGTTCTGGCATATTATAAACATGTGGTTGTGTCTGACATTGTTGTCTTTACTAAAAACATTCCACTTTCCAAAGTCTCTTGTCAGCCCAATGCATGTTTCCCTTGAATATTCACATGCCTTATCTTCATTGTTGCCAAATAATTTTCTCAAAAGAGAAACAACTGCATTTTGATAGCTTCGTGCACAGAAGCACTTAGTTTCCGTGTCTCTTGTTATTAAACAGATAAACTGAAAGAACAGCTACACAAGAGAGGTGTTCGTATTTTGACTGGACTGGGAAAATACTTTCAACTCGTGGACAAGGAAGGAAGTGGGCTCTTAGAAAAGGCAGATTTTCAGCGAGCTCTGGAAGCCTTTCACTTAGAAGTGTCTGAACAGGTATGTACCACACGCCATTTTCTGCTGTGGGTGTACTCTTGCATGGCCTTGCTCACTTTTCTAATGAGATTTTAATAGCTCATTTGTTTCCTTTTTAATGCCTTCCTGTCAGTGTTAAGCCACCAGGCAGCAAGTCCCATTGACTTTTAGAATTTTGACATTGATTCCTTTACCATTTATTTGTGAAGTGTTTAGTAGCCAGGCATGTGCTAGCCTCTGAGATGACATGCTCTCCGTTCTCGTAATCTTTAAATGAAGAAAATGGTTAACTTCATACCTGCATCAAATAGAGGATGCTTTGGGAACATGTGTGGTGGTCCTCAGTTCTAAGCCAAGCCAGCAGGAAGGAGAGGGAAGACCATGACAAGATTCTCACAAGTGGATGCTTACGAGTTTCGTTTTGGATAATGAGGAAGAATGAACTGGATGAGCATAGGGAAGAGCAGAGGTGGACAGTGGATATTCCATGAAGAGGGGAGCATGGCTCAGACAATGGTCATTTTGTGGAAAGGAGAAGCATGCTCCAGGCATGAATTGTGGCTCAAGCCCAAGCTTCAGGGGCTCATTTCCTCCACACCCTTCACTCTGATGTGAACAATCTTGCACAAGATCTGTGCGTGCTAGATTTTTTTCCTCATCATTTAGGACACAGCTTTTTTTTTTTTTCCACAGAGGAGCTCTCTGCCATCTGATCTCCAATCATTCTATATCAGCTTCCACTTTTTTTTTCTTCATGGCACTTTATGTCTGCCTGTCAATAAAATGGCATGTCCCATCTGGATGGGGACCAGGATGACTCTGGCTCCTGCTCTTTCTTTAGCACCTTGAACTGAATCTGGTGTAACAAGTATGGAACTAATAGTTCATAGCTTGAGTAAGTAGATAAAAGAGTGGGAGAAATTAAATCTGGTACGTGAAAGCCTTGTGTTCTGTACTTGGAAATTTTGCTTGTATGTTAAAAGTACACAAATGATTCAGATCAAGTATTTCATAAACAAGATTCTTTTGCATTTTTCTCTTTTGCTGAAAAAATTGTCTTGTCCCATGATGTATGTATGATGTATGTTTCTGTAATTAGGCAAGCAATCTGCCAACCAAGCCAAGGCCCCAACACATACAATATTTATTAATGATAAGAAACAAAGGCAACTATAATGTGTCTTTGTTAATATAAAGCACAAAAAATTAAATTCCAAAAAATAGTCTTCCATATTCACCCTATGTAACTATCTAGAAAAGAGAGTCACTTAGCTGGGTAATACTACTCAAGTGTTTTGACTTTCGTTGATAGGCTCTGCCTGAGCAATTCTGAGACAATTGCTATTTTCTAGGGAGGCATGGGAGTTCAAATAAAAAAATTACATGGGGATTTGCTTTATCAAGTATAAAATTCTGTGTCAGTGTGACATTGCATGTCACTGTTGTGACATGATTGTCTTTTTGGTTGGTTGTGATGATGACATTTAATCTTGTTGCCTGTCTAGTGATAATAACCCAGGGGCCGTCCACCTTCACATCTTCCTTTCATAGATGAAACAAATAAAACAATAATAGGAAATGAGAATTCTGTGGTATGTTTTCGCTAAACAAACAAGTAACCTATAACTGATAGAGGACCTGTGTCCAGATAATCTGGCCGTGTGTATATAGGAAAGTACTATATTACCTCAATGCTTCTGTATTTGTTTATGAAATATTTATAACTGGTGAATAATAGTATAGTTACCTAAGACTTCTGTCTTAGTTTCTTTTCTAGTGCTGTGACAAAACTCCATGATCAAGGTAATTTATGAAAAAAGCATCTAAATTGAAGGCTCTTAGTTCTCCAGAATGTTAGAGTCCATGGTCCTTATGGTATGGAGCATGGCAGCAGGCAGGCAGACATGTCACTGGAACAGTAGAGATCCTACATGTTGACACAGTAACCATGAGGCAAAGCAAGAGAGCTAACTGGGAATGGCATGGTCTTTTGAAACCTCAAAGCCTACCACCTGTGACACATCTCCTCCAACAAGCCATACCTCCTAATCCTTCCCAAACAGTTCCACAAACTGGAAATCAAGCATTCAAATATATGAGTCTATGGGGGCCATTCTCATTCAAACAACCACAATCGCTAAGCAAGATAACAATAAGAATGTGTTTCATCCTTTCTCATATGTCTTGTTTTATTATAAACTTAATCTATTAATTAATTTTTTTCTGGTGCTTGAAATTGGTCCCAGGGTCTCATACATGCAAAGTAAGTTTGCTACCGTTGATCTACATGTCCAGCCATCTTACCTATTTTAACTTATATTCTTGTTTTGCTTCTTGTTGTATCACCCATGCAATATATATGCTCATGCTATCATAAGTGCATGCAGGGCGATGGGAGAATCAGATATAAGAATCACCAGCCTGGGTCTCACTGTAGAAGTAGAACCTATTTATGAAAAGACATAGTCATTCTCTCTGATTTTAAATAAAAAGTGATATGCTTTACAAAGAGCCAAGTTTATATATAGAAGTACTATCAATGAAGTTGAAATTCCATCTGAATTAGTTTCCATTCTGAATCACACGCTGACATAGTTATACACTTTTTTTTTTTTTTTGCCACTGATGTTGTGCTGTGGGATGGTCTGTATGTCAAATTGTTCTGATTGGTCAATAAATAAAACACTGATTGGCCAGTGGCCAGGCAGGAAGTAGGTGGGACAGGGAGAGAGGAGAATTCTGGGAAGTGGAAGGCCGAGGGAGAGAGACACTGCCAACTTCCACCATGACAAGCCGCATGCGAAGACACCGGTAAGCCACAAGCCACGTGGCAAGGTATAGATTTATGGAAATGTATTAATTTAAGCTGTAAGAACAGTTAGCAAGAAGCCTGCCACGGCTATACAGTTTGTAAGCAATACAAGTCTCTGTGTTTACTTGGTTGGGTCTGAGCGGCTGTGGGACTGGCGGGTGATAGAGATTTGTCCTAACTGTGGGCAAGGCAGGAAAACTCTAGCTACAATGTTGCCCTGCTTAATTCTTGAAAACATTTCTTCCCAGCCTTCAGAAGTCCTTTTAAGTCTGGTATTCTTTGAGTTAAGTGAATGCATTTGTCTCTTCTCCATTTTACTCATGATTTATAAATGTTAAACTTCAACTCAGTTTTAACTCAACTATATATATACATATTTTCTTTGTAATGTATGAAGCATTTTGAAATGCAAAATCTGTATAGATCATTGGCTGCTGAGGGGAGGCAGGATAATATGAATCTTAGTTTTTTAACGTTTTATTTGGAAATGCGGGGAAGTGGATGAGAATACTTTTTGAGTACTTATTTGCCAAACTGGGTGTGTTATTTACACTTTCATTTAAAGCTAACAACTTGATAGAAGCATTGAAAATTTATCTATCTGAGCTTTAATAAAGGAATGCTATGATTTCTTTTGTTATCAAGATCACTGAATAGGACACTGTATTAAATAGCACCTGTCCCCAAGAAGCACATGGGAACAGCAGTGAGCAAGCAAACATAAGGTGTTTAGTTAGAATTATACTACTTAGTGTAAATCCGGGAATAGTTTGGAAGTCATTCAAACTTTCTCTGCTCCCAAGACCAGAAGAAACTCCATTAATAGTCTCAATGTCTAAGTAGTATTTCAGAACCTGAGCAGGCTTTCAAATGGTCTCAGATATAATTTAAAAAATGGAGAATAAAATACATTCAAGACCAACTGCACAACAACCACTACACTTTATATATAAAGCCACTGAAAGGTAAATGGTGGGGAGTGTAAAGTATAGAGAGAAAGGGAGAGCTGACCAAATGATGTAAATTTGCATTTGGATAAGAGGATGAGTTTTATCTATTGAACAGCCAGGTGAATATTGTCAAGAATAATGAACTGTGCGTTTAAAAATAGCTAAAACAGTTCTTAAATATTCTTACTACAAAAATGTTAACTATTTGAAATGACAGAGACAGCATTTAGTCTGGCTTGTTCTTTCTGCACCATATATGTACACTGAGATATTATGTTATGCTTCCAACATATACTATTATTTATCAGCAAAAGAAAATCATGATAAGACACCTAGGATGTAGATCAGTGATTGATGGTGTGCAAGAGATTTTAGGTTCAGCCTTCAGCAATTCCTTGCCCTTAAATCACATACTTTTAAAAAGGATATATTGTGAGTTCTCACTCATTCAGAACAGGCCCTGAACCTTGCTTAAGTGTTCGCCCCAGAATTCCTTCCACAGTTGTTCTACTAGGTTTATCTGTAACTTTCTGATTTTTTTTCCTAAGTAGGCCACCTTGTCTAGGGTCACAGATAATCTAACAAAATATGACTCTGATCTTGTTGTGACTTACATAATTGAAAGATATAACGGCGATTTCTGTGGGAATTTCTAGGACTTTGATTCTTCCTGGCTAATTCTGCAAGACAATGGCTCTGGCAAGAACAAGGTTGATTATGGAGACTTCAAACGTGCCATTTTTGGTGAAATGAATGAATATAGGAAATCATTTGTTCGCAAGGTAACTGTTAACTGATCTCAAACTATTACTAGACTGTTAGATCCATTGGTTAGCATCATTGATGGGTCATCAATGAAAACACGTTATATCATTTTAGCTGTCATGCACACTGGGCTTAGTAAGACTTAAAGTAAGCAAGTATATATATATATATATATATATATATATATATATATATATATATATATATATATATCTTTGTACAAGTCTACCCAGAATAAAACAAAATCATATGTATATATGTCTTAGAAAAGGTTTGATGAAAGATAAAGAAAATCTCAGACTGAGTTCTCTTCATAAATTATTGGTGTCTGTAAATTACTAGTTACCCAACTACATTGCTGTGTAAAATCCTAAGCCTCACTTGCTCTCCTCCCACAGAGAGCTAGTGGAAAGATTGAAAGTGATGGTTCCATTCATAGAAATCACAACCATTCCAGTATCAGTACTCAACATGAATTATTTTGAGGTGATGACTGTGGTTTTTAATGATACGCATGCTAAGTGTTAAAATGAAAATAACAAGGGTCATATTAAGTTGGAATTAGAGTTCTAGGGCTGGAGACATAGACCATTGGGTAAAGTGTCTATAGTGCAAGTGTAAGGACCTGAGTTCAAATTCTCAGGTCCCGTGTAAATCTAGACTTAGTAACACATGTCTGAAATCCTAGTGCTCTAATGGCAGGGTGAGAGGCACAGGTAGGAAACTCCATGAGGATCATAGTTGACCAGCATCGATATGCATTAGCTAACAACAAAGAGACCCTGTCTCAAACAAGGTGTGATGTAAGGACTGACACCCTGCATGTTTGTATTGCACACACACATACATGCACACACAGTGTACATCACATACACATAGATCCCTAATTTTTTTAAAATAGAAAATATATATTAACTCAGTTCTAGTAGACATGTCTAGAGTATAATTTTGAGTTGTGTAGTTTTTCTTTTATGTATGTATTTAATACAATATGTACATATATCATATTTATAAAAAGCTATTCTATGTAGAGTAGGATAAGTAATTATAACAAGTATCAGTCTGACGTGGAAAAACTAAAGCTCTCTACCTTTACTGACCAAGAGATGTGCTAAGAACATTAAGTAAAGCGAGATTATTACCCGTCCATAACTTTGTACTTAATTGTTCTTTGCATACCATGATAATAAGTTTGAGTATCAGACTGGCCTATCAAATTATTTTCTCATAGTTTGTAGAATAGAAATCCAAACAGGGCGGGCATGCTTGGCATCCTCTGAGGCTGCTCTGTGGTCTGCAGGTGGCTGTTTCACTGCCATCCCTTGGCTGTCCCCTATGCATTGTGTTGTCCTTTGTTACAGGAATACTAATCCCTGGGCTGGGGCCTACCCTAACGCTTCCATTTCATCTTAATTACTTCCTTAAGGACTCTTTCTCTGCACACAGTCCTGTTCTGGGGCAGCTAAGCATTAGGATTCAGGAAAGGAATTTGGGGCACAATTGAATCTAAAGCCGGTACAAGGCTGCCATGAATTAACTATTCTGAGTGAATGAAGTTGCTCCTGGTTTGGATGTCTGGCAAACACAGGCTGCCGCTGTGGATAGATTGGTGTTCTGTGTATCTGGTTTCTTTCTTAGTATTTTTGATATGCAGCGTTGCATTGAGTTGGAAGAACAGTAAGTGAACCAGTAATTGGAAAGGCAGTGCTGAGAAATAAACATTTCATCTGTTCATTCATTCTTTGGATATGGAATTGGTAACTTCACTTTTGAACTAAAACACAAACAAATAGACAAAAAACACCCTTCAAATAACTTCCTAGCTCTTTGTTTGGGTCATTTATCAATTTCACGAGTCCTGGAGCTGAAAGTTATCAAGGGCTTTGACCAGACAGTTTGGTTCCCAGCAGAACCAGGGTAGGACAGTGGGATCGACCGCTTTCTGCAGGTCAGGATGCTAGACAGTGAACACATGAAATGCTTGAATGAGGGTTTCCTGGTTTTTGCTTTAGTCTCCTCCCTCCTGTGTATATGATGCTTTTTTTTCCCCAAGCATATGTTTAGTTCCTTCAAAATGCCTTGTTCACAGTTCAGAAACCATTGATGGCACAATAGCTTCTCAAGCCTAATGATTTCACAGAGAGAAACCCTGTCTTTCTTTAGGTCTTCATGAAACTGGATTTCAACAAAACTGGCATTGTGTCCGTTATAGACATAAGAAAGTGTTACTGTGCCAAGAAGCATCCACGTGTGATTTCAGGTAATTACTGCATGCCAAATACATTTGATTCCTACGGTGCTTATTAATAAAAGTGTCTTCTTTAAATTACGCTAAATCTGAAGCATCAGCTGGGGCTGTTAAGGAAGGAAATAAAACAAATTTTGTTTGAGACAGTGGCTTTAGAGTCGTTTTTCCTTCTTCATTTAAAAATTCTTAGGTCTATTGTCTGTACTTATTGATTTCTTTGACACTTACAATCAAGATAGAACACTCATCTTTCGCTTGCAATGGGTAAGGAATTGGAGTTTAAAAGAGATTTGGTAAAACCTCTGTTAGGCTCCCCGATAGGATTATTGTATCTTCTGATACAGTTACCTACCCTTGAGGATTGAAGAGGATTTATCTCTTTATCCAGGGGTGGGATTATACATACAGTGGCACCTATGTGTCTGTTAAAATCCAGCCAAGAGTGGCTGGACACACCTATAATCAGCACTTAGGGAGGGAGAGGCATGAGGTGTGCAAATTTGAGGCCAGCTTGGGCTATATAGTGAGATTTTGCCTCAAAAATAGGAGGGGGTGTATAATGAATTTCCTAAAGTAATTTTAAAGATACATTTCCTATTATATTTCTTACCCTTTTGTGTAGTTGATTTATGACTACAACTTATCACAATGCTTGGCCACAGAAACTTCCTTCATTTCATTTTTTTCTTCAAAAGAATAAACCTTGTAACCATGTGACATATCTTTCAGACCTTACTCTATGGTTTTTCATAGCTCATACTTTGCTAACAGTTTGCAGATTTTTTTTCAGACTTGAAAGCTGTATTAGAGGTAGTATTCTGTAATTTGCTCTTCACTCAACAGTGTATTTTGGAGCTATTTCCATGTAAATCCACACTGAAATGTTTATTTTTGTTTGCCACATATTATTCGTCTAATAATCAATACATTGTAATGTGTACAGTTATTCTCTTATTGGTGGACTTTTAATTTCTAATTATTTATGTGCATCCAACGAACCATACATTGTGACTCCCTAGGTTCCTTTTCTTCTGATTCCCTCATATGATACCAATACCTAGACTTACTTAGGCTATCCACATTTCCAGTATCAACTGGCACTTCCAAATGCTGTTGTAATGGTTGCTAGTTCCACACTAGATTATATTGCCTTTTGTTGCAGAATTATTTTTGTTCAACTCCCTGGTCTTAACTTCATTTGAATTTCTCTAACACAGGGGTAAAATATTTTCATTACTTACTGAATATTCTCTAGTTTTGTTTGGAGACAGGGTCTTGCCATGTGACCCAGGCTGCCCTTGAGAGCCCCCAGACTCACATTTCCCCCAACATAATATTTTTATTAATTACTTGGGAATTTCATACAATATATCCTTATCATACTCGATTCCCATTCCTTCTAGACCCCCCCCCCAAAAAAAAAATATACCAAGTTCAGAATCCTCCCCTGGAACTGGGGTTAGAGACAGTTGTGAGCTGCTGTGTGGGTGCTGGGAATTGAATCCGGGTCCTCTGGCAGAGCAGCCAGTGCTCTTAACTGCTGAGCCATCTCTCCATCCCCACCTTCATTTCTTTCAGTAATAAAGTTGGTAGAGTGCTCGCCTAATATGTGTGATACCTTGAGCTTGAGTCCAGGAGCGGGAGGCAGGAGGATCAGAAGGACAAGGCCATCCTGGGCATACCACCCCCACATCTTTATATTTAGTTAGTCATACCAAACACAAGTGCAAAAGAGTTTCCTTATTTCAAAATTAGGTGAATTCAATATCTTTTCTCTTGTCTTTTTCTGCCTAATACTCTCAATTGACTTTGCTTGATCAGCTTTACTTCTATTATGGGTCAGAGATTGAGCTGGGGTTCACTCTTGTGGTGTAAGCCTTGGCTCCTTCCAGGGATGACTTACTTTGTCTTTGCATTCACAATAAGGAGAGGAAGCTAAGCAGGCTGCATGTGCCTAAAAGAGGAAACCCAGTGATGCTTTAATAAAACAAAGAAAATTCTATCTTTATGTTTCATTATGAATTGTAATATTTTTACACAACAATTTCTGGGATAAAAGTTGTCTATTATTCCATTTCTCTTCCTCCTCCTCTTCTTCTCCTTCTTTTTGAAACAGGATCATGCTGTGTAGACCAGGACAGTCTCTTGCTCCTGGCTTCCCTCTGCCTCTGCCTCCTGCATGATTCACAGTTTAATTTAAGTTGTAGAAAATATTTCTCTCTCTCTCTCTCTCTCTCTCTCTCTCTCTCTCTCTCTCTCTCTGTAATCTGTTAGAGAAAAAAATGTTTTAATAGAAGTGGAAAATCCCAAATATAGGTTTTCATAATGATAGAAATCTGATATTTAATTTTGTAACAATTTCTGGTCTATCAGGTCAATCAAGGAAAATTCAGCCATGGATAACGGGAGATGGGTATTTCCTAGGTGGGCAGTTTTAAGAATTTTAATACAATTCTTGCTATTTGAGGCATAAGTTTAAGTAAACTTTGTTTTAATTAGAGAATTTATGTTAAAATTTGTTTCCCTATACATTAGATGTTGATTAGATTTAGCTTTGACTAACAATCAAATCCACTCCGTTTCCATCCAAACCACTTTCATTTTAATAAATGATCATTTTTCTTCCTATTTATCATGTATATTTTTAAATGATGGCGACATGTCTTTCTTGAATTTATTTTTACATATGTGTATGTGCGTTTGTGTCTCTGCATGGGGTGTGGGTACCCAATGAGGCCAGAAGATGGTGTCAGATCGCATGGAGCTGGAGTTACAGGCCACTGTGAGCCACACAGTGTGGGTGCTGGGCCCAAGCTTGGGTTCACTAGAAGAGCAGCAAGTATCCTTGGTCACTGAGCCCTCTGACTTAAAAACAGTTTTAAAGGCCATTTTAAAGATCATAGATCACCCCCTGCCATTGTTTTTGCTTTGTTAACACATACTTTTGTTCATTTTATTTTGGATATTATCTGACTCTTTTCTGTAACGTTTCATCCTTAAATCCGTTTACTATTATGAATATTTTCCTTTTTTCTATGCTCTGTGCTAAAAGCTTTAGAATAGATCAATGTATGAAAGAAAGAAGGGGAGATGATAGGCCGATTATGAGAGAAATGAATTCTGCTTCATGTTTAAATAAATTAGAGGGAAGTTTGGCATACGATTTTAAATTGCTGAAGTTATTTCATAAGATGACTAAGTATCCCTTTATCATCATCCGTCATCTTGCTGAACTTTTATGGAAAATATTTCACAGTTCGTCCTCTTCCTGCAGGGCATTCAACAGAGGAGGAAATCAAATCATCTTTTCTAGAGACATTAAGAGATGCCTGCAGCAAGCCTGATGAAGTTTCATATGGTGAATTTGAAGATTACTATGAAGGCCTAAGTATAGGGATAGCAGATGACGAAGATTTTGTTAGCATCTTACGTACTCCATGGGGAATTTAGTTTTTAATCGTGCACAGTCTCAGCGGCACTAAGTATTTTATAGAAAAGGTGAATTTTATATCAAAGGTGATTAACTTGCAATATACTTTTTCTAAGGTTTTTAATTTTTTTTCAAAAATAGTTGAGTCAGGTAAGACTTACTTAGAAATAGATGTGGTTATGTGTTTGTGAGCAGATGTGCTTACCTGTCCAAATGTTTTTAAAGACAGACCTTTTGTGTCACTCTTAACCTTATATTTTAGAAAAGTAGTTAAAAATTAGCCTTAATAGAAAAGTAACACCCTTATTAAACTGTGTGAGGACTTGTATATAGTAATCAAATTATTAATGTATATACAAAAGCAATGTCTAAGTCTGTATGATTATAGGCGTTTTCTGTGCATTATATTTTGAGTGGTTGTTTACCTTAGTGTTTGTTTAAAAAGGCTTGTCATATATATTTTTGTCTTCAAAATTACATACGGCTCTTTGTTCAATGGGAAAAATTACACTGTATTCTTTACTTTAATAGTCATATTATCTGTCAACAAGTGGTACTTATATATAAATAAAATGTAGAAAATATTGGAATGTAGAAATATTTCCTTAGACTATTAAATGAAGAATTCAAGGATAATTCAAAAATTTTTAGACGAAATGTAAAAGCATATTTTGTGCCACAGAATGGAGATGTGATGTTATTCTAAGCACCTCTTTTTGGTATAATAAACAGTCAGATTGTTTTCTTCTAAATATGGTGCATTTAACGTCTTCCATTTCTACACTCATTCTTTCTAAATTACATTCTTCACTTTTCCATGCATGGGATGTCCTGAGTGTTGGGATTATGGATGTGAAACTTTTAAATTGTTGTTAGTTTCATGTCTATATTATCAATGCTAATTAACACTTTAGGAGAAAGAACATGGAATAAAGAAGTCAGACGAGAAACTTACCAATGAGAAGTATAAGTTTTTCATGGTTAGTTTTTATCTGTCTTCCTTTTTATCTATCATCTATCTATCTATCTATCTATCTATCTATCTATCTATCTATCTATCTATCTGTCTGTCTGTCTGTCTGTCTGTCTATCTATCTATCTATCTACCTACCTACCTATCTGTCATCTGTCTACGTATCATCTATCACATCTATCTATCAAGCTATTTATCTGTCATCTATTTACTATCTCTCTCTCTATCTATCTATCATCTGTCTACCTATCTATCATCTATCACTCTGATTTAATTAGCTTCACTGCCCACATTCTTCTTAGACATTGGCATTGTAAAATTTAGTATACAGTTTAGTAGAATAGTATGAAGGAAGTGACATTTTCAAACATTCAAACATTAACAACCAGTGTTCCCTATTCCCAACAGTCTTTAAGATTCTGAAATACCTCTTATTAACTTTAAAATGTTTTACCTTGTGATTTTGTCCCATGAATTGGGTAACAAGTGGATTTTATAATTAGCTAGATATTTGCCCATTACTTGCCTGATGTGGAATAGAATCATTCTAACTGTTCACCATGATGACTTCATTGAGCGGGAATGTATTGATTGTGCTGTCTCTGTTCTTGTACATTTCTTTTTACAGAATGTTCAGAAAAACAGGGATATAATCTAGGGATTCTAAATTGTATTTTAATGGAAAGACTAGACGTTCACAAGATGGAGCAATCATAGGCTGTTCATAACCCCAGCATTACAGGGTAAAGATAGGCAAATCCCTCAAGCTCTCTGGTCAGCCAGTCTAGCCCAAAGTAAAAGACCCCATACTAAGAAAGTAGGGAGAGAAATAGAGGGAAGAAGACATTGATTTCTCACTCTGGTCTCTGCATGAGTGTGCTCTGCACACTTACATGTCTGTATCACACACATATAATACACACACACACACACACACACACACACACACACACACACACACCCCTCCTCCACACCAATTAATGCTGAATGTTAGATGAACTGTTAATTTGGTCACCATTCAGTGAGTTAGTCACTTAAACCTGGTGAGTAATGACATCCATGCAATTGCTGAGGGCATGGAGATATTCTAGAGCTCCCTCGTGTTTCTAATATCCACTCAGTCTTAGATACTATGAGGTGTTACTTCTGAATCTGTCTCCTTCTTTATCCTCCGTGGTCATGTTTAGACTCTTAGCACTCCTCACATATACCTTCACATATATTCATGTTTGTTTCTCCATATTGACTCTGCCTCTTCCCATTTTAACCCAGGACACATATTGGTGTTGGTGTGACCATTGTCTTTTTTGCTATATTGGGGATTAAACCTCATGCGCATTAAGTAAGCATTCTACTACTGAGCCATATACCCGAAACCTTGGAGTTACCTCTTTGAAATATGTATTACTGTCTGAATTAAATTCTTTCCCAACATCCCACATCTTTCAGAAAAGTTTGAACTCCTGAATAACTCATAAAATCTAAATGATATGTTTTTCCAGTGCTCAGCTCCCTATACTCAGAGCGTCCTTCATATTCTTTTAGCTTTTACTTAATTTTTTTAAACTTGATTGTGAGATTTCAAATCTCAATGTCTTCATACATGCTCTATTACTGCCATCCAAAATGATTATCTCTATTCAGTAGATCCAAATTCATCCATTCTGGGCCTCTAGTACCACCTCAAAAATGACCCCATCTAAACTACTAAAGCTGATGTGCTTGTACTTTGAGATCTTCATGGCACACAAAATATGCCATTAATGTAATATCTACTACTCTACACTATAATGCCACTTTGCTTATGTGCTGTCCAGTAGATGGGGAAACCCCTTCAGAGCAGCAACCATATATACATTTCTTACTACGTGATCCTGGTATCTAGCCCAGTATCTTACATTGGCTAGGTGTTATGCCAATGTTATTAGGCAGCATGTGTGATTTATTGACCAGCGATGGCTAGGGTTCTTGTATTTGAACAATTTCACATTAAAAACTTCAGCAAAAACCATGCAAGAAGTCTAAATGTGTTAGTCTGAGCTCCACATTGCAAACTCAGTACATTTCCAATACAGAATGAGCTGTTATCATTAGACAAGAATGATTTCTAGTGACTTACTCAGAGTCTGGTGACTATAATAAAAGTGATATCTTGTGTACCTGAAATTGCGGAAATTAGACATTAAATATGCTTGTGACAGCAAATAATAAATAGTTTGTCATAGTTGTACATGCCTATATTCCCTATTTTCCCAGCACAGAGAAGGTAGAGGTAGAAGGATTGGGACTTCATTAACCTTGGCTACATAGTGAGATCAGCTCGAGTATATGAGAGTCTGTCTCAAAAACACTAACTAACTAACTAACTAACTAACTAACTAACTAACTAACTAACTAGTATGCATGTGAAAGAGTGGAATGTTGACTAGTCTACATTGCAAACATATGTTAAAATGTCACAATATAACCTGTGAATATATACAATTTTTTGTCCATTAAAAATATAATACAAATGCTCAGACTTTTGGTTAGGAATGATGCAACAAAGCTTTGCTTCTCAGAGACCACAATGTTCAGTTACAAGGAACTCAGATCAGCTTCAAAAGATTGAATGAAAAGTTTTTCCCATGTGATGGCGAATTCTACACATAAAGGAGAAACGGTCACGGCCCTTGCTGGATTTGTCGTTTCCTTTTATCTTGTTAGAATGAGGCTTCTGAGGCACGGCTAAATTAGTTTAAATGTGAAATGACATGCCCTTCACCTTTGCAACAGAACACTGAGTTTCCTGGAATTTGTAGATGGCATTAAAGCCAGTATGAAGCAAATGAGTGCATCCAGGGAACTTACTGTGTTACTTGTGAAGCCCCACACTTACCCAGAGCTGAAAGGCCTCTTAAAGATGAACTTTTTAGAAGATAGGTGTTTTCAAGAAAAAATAATTTTGAGAAAGCATTCAGACGACCATTCCACCAAGGAAAAGTAGGCACTTACATTAATATTTTAATATAGCTGATATTGCAGAAAGAGGACAGGCTTAGCAATTCTGAATATGGATTTCAAACTTAAGCTCTTCTCCCAATTACCTGTATGTGTTTGAGAAGATACTCACTGGCCAGTGATGTATGGATTGAGTAAATCCAGCTATTCACAGATAGACAAATGTATATGTGTATAGAGCGTTCACCACAGTTCAACATGCAAAGTTTATTCCTGCATATTTATTTTTCCTGAAATAATTGAATAATTAAAAGCTATTATCATTTATTTTCTGATTATTCTGAATGACAGTGATATGAGCTACTGCCTTAAAGAGACATTAAGGTAGAGATAATTTGAGGCTAATTTCTTCTGAATCTAATACAATCCTTGTTATCAGTTTTCATCCTTTGGCAGAGCCCATGAAGGAAAATTAAAATTTTGTATTAAGGCTGCCAGCTTTCTTCCTTCAAAAGCAGTAGATTAAAATTGGGGATTATCTACCAGGGAACTGCCACAGCTGATAAACTCCTTCAGTGAAGTGGCTGGATACAAGATTAACTCAAAAAAGACAGTAGCCTTCCTGTATACAAATGATAAATGGGTGGATGAAGAAATCAGGGGAACAACACCCCTCACAACAGCCACAAATAATATAAAATATCTTGGTATAACTCTAAACAAGCAAGTGAAAGACTTGTATGAGAAGAACTTCAAGTCTTTGAAGAAAGAAATGGGAGAAGATACCAGAAAATGGAAAGATCTCCCATGCTCATGGATCAGTAGGATTAATATAGTAAAAATGGCCATCTTACCAAAAGCAATCTACAGATCCAGTGCAATCCCCATCAAAATCCCAACACAGTTCTTTATAGACCTTGAAAGAACAGTACTCAGCTTCATATGGAAAAACACAACAACAACAAAACCCAGGATAGCTAAAATAATCCTATACAATAAAGGAACTTCCACAGATACCACCATCCATGATTTCAAGCTCTTCTAGCAAGATATAGTAATAAAGATCACATGGTATTGGCATAAAAACAGAGAGATGGGTCAATAAAATTGAATTGAAGACCTGGATATAAATCCACACACCTATGGACACTTGATTTTTGACAACAAAGCCAAAATTATACAATGGAAAAAAGAAAGCATCTTCAACAAATAGTTCTGGTACAACTGGATGTCAGCATGTAGAAGAATGAAAATAGATCCATATGTATAACCCTGCACAAAATTCAAGTCAAAGTGGGTCAAAGACCTCAACATAAAACCAGATACAATGAATCTGATAGAAGAAAAAGTGGGAAATATAGTCTTAAAACATTGCCACAGGAGACTACTTCCTGAACAGAATACCAATAGTGAAGGCACTAATATGAACAATTAATAAATGGGACCTCATGCAACAGAAAAGCTTCTGTAAGGCAAAGGATACTGTCAATAGGAGAAAATGGCAGCCTACAGAATGGGAAAAGATCTTCACCATCTCCACATCTGACAGAGGGCTGATATTCAAAATATATAAAGAACTCAAGAAACTAGACATCAAACAACCAAATAATCCAATTAAAAATAGAGTACAGGTCTAAACAGACAATTCTCAACAGAAGAATCTCAAATGGCTGAAAAACACTTAAAGAAATGTTGACCATCCTTAGCCATCATGGAAATGCAAATCAAAGTGACTCTGAGATTCCATTTTACACCTGTCAGAATGGCTGAGATCAAAAACACAAGGGACAGACAACTTATACCAGGAGATGGAGCCCACCCCTGACACTGCCTGGAGGGCCATGACCCAGAGGCTGGATATCCCAGAGACCTAAGATGGAACCAAACATGGCTGGCAAAAAAAGTGAATGTAGTGATGCCTAACAATATTTGATATTCTGCCATATTCAAAGATTGGTGTGTAGCTTAGTTGTTATCAGAGTGGCTTCATCCAGCAACCAATGGAAACAGATGCAGACCCACAGCCAAACATTAGTCCTAGTTCAGGGATTCCTGGGGAAGAGAGGGAGGAAGGATTGTAGGAGTCAGAGGGGTCAAGGACACCACAAGAAAACTCACAGAATCAATTAACCTAGGCTCATAGGAGCTCACAGAGACTGAACAACAACTAGAGAGCCTGTGTGGGACTGACCTAGGCCCTCTGCACATATGTTACAGTGTGTAGCTTGGTCTTCTTGTGGGACTCCTAACAGTGGGAGCAGGGGCTGTCTCTGACTCTTTCACCAGCTTTTGAGACCCTATTCCTCATACTGGGTTGCCTTGTCCAGCCTTAATATAAGGAAGTTGCCTAGTCTTCCTGCAACTTGATATACCATGTTTGGTTGACATCTATGGGAGGCCTGCCCTTTTCTGAATAGAAATAGAGGAGGAGTGGATTGCAAAGGTAGGAGGCAGAGACTGGGAGGAGAGGAGGGAGGGGAAACTGCAATTGGGATCGGGATGTTAAAAAAAAATTAATCATTAAAAATAAAAAAGTAAAAAAAAGGATTAAATAGTATGAAAATACATTTTTATTATGATTAATTATAAGATAATGATTTTAATGGTGGTGGTGGTGGTGGTGTGTGTGTAATCACTGGGAAATGGACCTATAAGTATTTGGGGGGGTTATGTTGAGTATGTCAGTTGAGGTTACTGTAGATGGTACATTCTCATAGAGAAGATCTTGGACTGTATCATAGTAGGGGGGAAAGACATATGTTTATTGGTCTTTTATGACCATGGATATGATATGTGCCAAATTCCGGCTGCTGTGAATTCCTTGCCATGATGGACGATACCCTGCGCCTTTGAGCTAAAATAGGCCCTTTCTCCCTTATGTTGCTCTTGTCAAGATTATTTTATCATAGCAATGTACAAGAAACTAAGACAGAACTTGGAACCAGGAGGAGAATTATTGCTATGGAAATTCTGACTATACTTTGTAGACCATTTCAACTGTTTAATGGCTGGAATGTGGATGAGTGGAAAATCATTGAATGCTGTAAACATCTTAGTGGGCCATTCTGAGGGAAACTTAGAAGACAAGAATGCGGCGAGAAATGTATACTGGGAAGCCAGGCTCCCAAGATTTCAAAGACTCTTATCAGTAACCGGACTAGGAGTCACTCATGTGGTATCTGGCCCAACAATTTGCCTCCCTTCTGTCTATGTCCTCGGTGAAGATGAATCTAAAGACAGTTTGTTTGGCAAAGGAAATTTCAGGACAGGCCAAAATTCAGGCTGATATTAAGAAAAGAGCTATGACAAAGAGATCAGTATGGCTGAAGAGAAACCTCCTTGTACTACACTAGGACAGTAGGGACAGTATCCTGAGATCAAAACCCCACTCACTGGAAGTTCCACCTTGTGCATAACCTCTAAGTGGAAAGGATTCCTTCTGAAAACATCTGTCTATGAAAGTATTTCACCAGGTTCAGAAGACAGAAACTGATAGAAGTCCAACGGGGCTAGACTACATCTTAAGCTAGTGATAGAATTCAGCAGTGTTGTCCGTATGGTAGTGGTTTTAAGGCATGAAAAATAGCAAGAAAGACAAGGCCATGGAGAGCAGCTGAGGCCAGGCCCTGAGAAGCCATTGCATAAAGCTGCAAATATGAATATTCAAATGAATATTGGTGATTCCAGGTCTGTGGGAGGTATATGAAGGAGAGCTTTGACCACTGAGTAGAGCTAACCTAGGGCTGAATCTCTGTGTGCTGCAGGAGGCAAATCTGGAGGGTTGGGTTACCAAAGCCCCTTGGAGCCCAGCTGATGCTGGGCATTGAGATTTGATGTTTGTCTTGCTGGATTTTGGTCTTTGCTTTTATGTGATTTTTTCCCCCTTGTATTCCAAGATTCTTCCATTTTGGATTACAAAAATTTATGCTGTGCCATGATATGCTGGAAATATGCATTTTTTTTATTCTATGAGAGTTCACAGTTAAGAAAATTTGGACATTTAAAGTGTTGGAGCTATAAAGACTATGGGTACCTTTAAAGTTGGGCTGTATTTTATTTCATGAGATAAACATGAGACTTTGGGGCAAGGGGTGGAAGTTGATGGGTTAAAAGTGATATGTCTGTGTGTAAAGATGGGGGCAAAGTGATGGTCAGTATTAATTGTCAGTTCAACAAAATCTAGAATCATGTGGGAGATGGCCTCTGAGTATGTCTGAGGTGTGATTATGTCAGTTGTGGTCAGAAGACCTGCCCACTCTGGGTGGTGTCATTCCCTTGACAGGGAATTCTAGACTTTATAAGAGTGGAGACAAAGAGCTGAACACAAGCATTCATGCATCCACTGCTCTCTTTCCTACTGTGGATGGATATAATGTGATCAGCTGCTTTAGGCTCCTGTGGCCTTGACTTGCCCACCATGGCTGACTGCAACCTGGAACTTGAGCTAAAATAAGCTTTTTTTCCCACTTACATTGCTTTCCTCAGAGTATTTTATCACAGCAAGAGGAAAAGAAACAAGACAATAAGTAGAACTAACTTGCATCGATGGAAACTGTCTGAAATGTTCCTGGTATCATTGACATGCAAATTAAGACTGGTGATGACCCTGGATCCTGCAATGGGTTAGGTTTTCCAAAAATGGTTTCCACTGAATCTATCACCCCCATGTACTTTCTTAATGTTGAAAATTTGATTTCACATTGGAGGTACGGTCTCTGTCCCCTCTCCTCAAGTCTGGATGATTTGTTACCTTCACTGGAAAAGTGCTGCTGTGTTATTTCCCATGCAAAAAGCAGTTTATCTTCTGCTATATTTGATGGGATACTTATGCTACCATAAGAAACCTGGAAGTTCTCACTGTGAAGTAAGAGTCACCCAGCCAGTCCCTTCCATGTTCTTGATTTATTTCTTTGTGAACAAAACAACCTTATATGCTAACATTGCCAAGCTATCAGTTTGTTTCTTACAGCAATAATAAGTAGAAAAAAAAGCCCATCATAAGAACTTGAATGAAAGTGAATATATTCAAACCATTTTTTCAAATATTCAGGGACTTTAACAAATACGACCCCAAATTTACAAAATCTGTTTGATTCCTTACAGGTAGAAAATAGGCAGGAAAAATATTTTAGATTGCAGTCTTGAGGGAGAAAGTGATCTGACAGAATGATTGGTACACAGATTCCAAGTATAATGCTTAAAAATGTATATTGAAGCCATATACAAAAGCCTTGCTGACCATGTGACACACAGCAGTTAATCACTGTATTGCTCTAGTTCTGAGAATTAAGTGAGTTTATTTATAACTAATCTACATTAAGCATCCAAATTTTCTTGTTAATTTTTGCCAACTTTTAACAGCTATTCTGATGACTTTTGCTCACTTGGCAGGATAAACTATGGAGCCATTAATTTATATTTCTTTTCCTAAGATATAGTCAAGAGTAAGATAAATTACAGCCATGACTGAAGAAGTCAGGCAAACTTGTTTTTGTTATCTCTGATCAGAAGCAGAAGCTATCAAGGAAAGCTGTTTCAACTGTTAATGAATTACAACTGAGTGCAAATCTAAACCCTATTCCTGTGCATTCACGTGTGTGTGTGTGTGTGTGTGTGTGTGTGTGTGTGTGTGTGTGTGTGTGTGTGTGCGGTTTGAATAGGAACTAATGAATATAGATCTACCTGTCACAGAATGGGAAATTTTTCATGGTTTCTCCGGAGACAAGAAAAAAGTCTTTCTGACCCTGAAAGACATGGTCTCACATCCTTTTCCCTGGAAGCAGATTCCCAGGGAGATCACGTTCTCTCAGAGGAAAGCATCTGTGTAGACACTGTGCTTCCCGCTTCCGAGTCCCAGATATGACTCCTATGTAGCTAGAGTTTTCCTGCTTTGCCCACAGTCAGGACAAATCTTTGTCACCCGCCAGTCCCACAGCCGCTCAGACTCAACCAAGTAAACACAGAGACTTATATTGCTTACAAACTGTATGGCCGTGGCAGGCTTCTTGCTAACTGTTCTTTTATCTTAAATTAACCATTTCCATAAATCTATACCTTGCAACGTGGCTGGTGGCTTATCGGCAACTTCACATGCTGCTGGTCATGGCGGCGGCTGCAGTCAGTCCTTCTGCCTTCCTGTCCTTTTATTTCTCCTCTCTGTTAGTCCCGCCTATCCTTCCTGCCTAGCCACAGCCGATCAGGTTTTATTTATTGATCAATCAGAACAACTTGACATACAGACCATCCCCCAGCACAGCCAAGTGCAGACCATCTCAGACACCTGCACTCAGGCCCATGGTCCTAATCATCCTCTATGTGGACCTGCTGGGTAACGCCACAAAGAACCCAAGAAGGGCTCCCACAGGACATACAGAACATCCCACAGCACTCCTAGATGTCAGGTTTTACCAACTAAGTCATCCAGTTGTTCATCCAGTGCGTACATTTTGAGTAGGATTTTGGGCAGACTGTATTTGAGATTCAAGAAATACCACGATGAGCAATGAACACAAATCCCCTGCTTCAGATAGTGGAAGGATCCTGTGAACAAATAAATGAATAAGATGATTTTAGTGGAGCCCTTTGAAGAGGAGACAAAATAAACAGTGTGGGCAGAGTCTGACAGAGGAAGCCTTCTCAGAGGAGATAATTCTACTTAACCTAAATCAGGACAGTGAGAAGAGAAAAAACATTCTAGGCAGAAGAAACAGTGGCTAAACAAAAACCCTGGAGTGGAAATGAGCTTGGTGTGTTCAAGGAAAAATAAGAGTGATGCTCCTGAAACATAAATGTGCCCTCTTTGTGTGTGTGTGTGTGTGTGTGTGTGTGTGTGTGTGTAACTGTGTGTGTGTGTGTGAGACTCTGTGTATGTGTGTGTGTGATGTGACTGTGTGTGTATATGACTGTGTGTATGTGATTGTGTGTACGTATGTATGCGTTTGAATAGGAACTAATGGATAGAGATAGAGGAGGTAGGTCAGGAGGAGGCAAGGATTGATCAAACAAAGCCTTCCATGCCTGGAGAAGAGCTTGGGTTCATTTTCTAAGCTAAAAGAATGATAGAGCAGTGCTGTGATTTGATTTTCACCTGCAGACAGACACTGGAAACTGGTGCATGCATGGGTTGCACTTGGACGGAAGGAGACATGCTAAGAAGTAACTTTAATAGTTGAGATTATGGTGAGTTGGAAGGGTAGGGCTGCAGTTTTGGAAATGGAGAGATGTGGAGAGATTTTGATGTGCTTTGGAGGTATTATCAACAACAGCTGTAGGTGGTCCATGCAGAAAGAGAGAAGGAGCTACCATTCACAAGACTGAGCAATGGAGTGGGTAGCAGGGGAGACCAGGGAGGAAACAGACTCAGAGGAAAATGAGAATGTTTGTTGTGTCTTAATCATAATTTTTATGAAACATCTACATGAGAATATCAAATAGGCAATTGGAATTGTTTGTAAAGAGGGAATAAGGAAATAGAAACCCAGGAGTGGGCAATACAGAATCACCAGTAAGTAGGTAGCCTTTAAAATTTTGAAAGTTTTGTAAAATATCCAAGGATGTGGTGTAGACATGAAATGGCATCAATAAAGATGGTGGCCAGGGTATGTGCCCTAGGTACACGTACAGGTTTGGCAGAGTGGAGCATGCTGTCCTAATTCGCTGTTTGCTGCTGGGTTAAAACACTGACCAAAAGCAACTTCTGGGGGAAAAAGTGTTTATTTCATCTTATATCACAAGGTAACAGTCCACTGAAGAAAATCAGACCAGTAACACAAGGTAGGAACTTGGAGGCAGGAACTGAAATAGACCGTGGAAGAATTTTCCTTACTGAATTGCTCCCCATCGCTTGCTTGGCTTGTTTTCTTTCTTTTTTAATCAATTATTTTTTTCATTTATTTTACAAACCAACCAGTTTCCCCTTCCTCCTCTCCTCCCATTTCCACCCACATCTACCCTTCTCCCCATCCACTCCTTCCCTGACTAGTTCAGAAAGGGGCAAGCCTCCCATGGGCATCAACAAAGCATGGCACACCAACTTAAGGCAGGACCAAGCTCCTCTCCCTGCATCAAGGCTGGGCAAGGCAACCCAGCATGAGGAATATGTTCCCCAAAGGCAGTTAAGTGCCAGAGACAGGTCCTGATCCCACTACTGCTAGGAGCCCTACAAATAGACCAAGCTACACAACTGTCACACACAGGCAGAGGGTCTAGGTTGGTCCCATGCAGGCTACCTAGCTGTTGGTCCAGAGTCCATGAGCTCCCATGAGCTCAGGTCAGGTTTTTCTGTGGGTTTCCCCATCATGACCCAGACACCCCTGGCTTATACATTCCTTCCTCCCTCTCTTCAACAGGACTCCAGAGTTCAGCCCAGTGCTTGTCTCTGCATCTGTTTCCACCAGTTACTGGATGAGAGCTTTATGATGACAGCTAGGGTAGTCACCAATCTGATTACAGTAGATGGCCAGTTCAGGCACCCTCTCCACTATTGCTAGGAGTCTTTCTTATATAACCCAGGGCCACCTGCCTAGGGATGGTACCACCCACAGTGAGCTGGGTCCTCCCACATCAATCATCGATGAAGAAAATGCTTCATAGAAATGCCTATGGGCCAATCTGAAGGAGACAGTTTCTCAACTGAGGTACCCTTTCCCAAGGTGATTGACTCTACTGGGTCAAATTGACAAAATCAACGCAAGCAGCCAGTCAAGGCATGATGGTCCCTTCTTAAAACCCAGATTTTAGAAGTCAGAGGCAAGAGAAATGCCATGAGTTTTGAGGTCTAGACTATAGAGTGAGTTCCAGGTCAGCCAGGACTACTAAGCAATACCTTGTTTCAGTAAGACTTGGGAGGTCAGGTGGTCAGGGAGGAAGGACATTGGGATGGAATGACGACCAAAAGGAGAAGCATGGTGGCCAAGGAAGTAGGTGGGAAGTCATAGCTACTAATCAATCAAGAATGAGAACTTATAAACTAGGTTGGAGAAAAGGAGCACAAAAACGCAAGTATTGGATCTAACAGTAATACAACCCGGTAAAGAAAAAGCCAGATGGTCAAGAATCAAACACAGAATGAAGAGCTAAGATACGGGCTTAGTGCTAGAGGCTGCTTTTGAGTAGATGAATTTTGAAGGGAAACAGAGGATAGCGTTAAATGTTAGTGTAGGGGTGGGGAACTTGCATTTTTAACACGGTTGAAGAATTGCATAATGATGACCTTGCTCTAGCACTGGAAGCAGTGTAAGTCGAAGACCAGAATTCCTTTCCTACGTGTTCATATCTAGGTGGAATCCGCAGACCACTGTGGAATAGCTTTCTGGCAAAGAAAAGCATTGTTTAAGTAGTTAAGGCTGAATGTCCTGCATACAGGAGGAACTGCCTGAGACATAACACCAGGCATAAAATTTAAAGCACCATCACTCAGCCAACAGCCCAGCTCAGTGGTGTAGGATTAAGAACCCAACATCTGGGAAGTAGAGGTCTGAGAACCAGGAGTTCGTGGTCATCCTCACCTAAATAGTGAGTTCAGGACTAGCCTGGACTACATGAGACCTTGCCTAAAAAAAGTGACAAAACAAATACTTTAATATAATAATTTACACATTATAATTAATTTCAAAACATAAAAAACGTACTAACTATAATCAGAAATATTTTGAGGAAAAGAATGCAGCTTTTGTCTCTATATTTTTACTATTTTCTTTTTCTTAGATCTTATCACATTAATCATTCGTGTTCATAAAGGCAAGAAAGGATACTGGAGGTCCTGTTCTCACTCTCAGTGCCGTTCATTTGAGACAGCATCTCTCACTGAATCTGGAGCTAGGCTGGAGACTGGCAACCCTCCTGTCGCTGCTACCCTCCAGAGTGCTGGGATTGCAGGCACATGTGTGACCACGCTTAGCTTTCTATATGGTTCTGGAGATTTGAATTCACATCCTTGTGCTTGTTTAAAAATGCTCATACCTCATTAGACCACTTTCTTCATCCTTATTGCATTCATTGCTACAGCAAAGATACTGTATTAACACAACGTCGATCTGCATTACTGAGTTTTTGGTGTCTAATTTTGTGTCTGAGACAGGCCTGTCTACCACGTTAGCCCAGCATGACCCCTGCTTGCAATCTCAGTGGATAGGGGCACAGCCCAGATCTCACGAATTTCAGGGAATAAAGGAACAGCATTCTGTAAAGAAGAGTGACTGTTGACTTCAAACCTTTCATTTTCTAAGTCCTCGGATTTAGTGCCTCAAATCACAGTGTCAACGTTTGCCACCGAGAGGTTTGTGGTTGGAAAGCTTTAAAAGTCTGGTTCTAATACTTCATTAGAAATGCTTTCTGTGTCTGCTTCAGTGGCTTGTCTACCGCAGACGCTCGAAGGAGGTCAAGTGTGCTATTGTGCAGAATATCATGCTTGGTTGGTCACAATAATAAGCCTTAGATCTCTGTTATCGAGAAGGACTTTTGCTTAAAAATTAAAGCAATGAAATGCTAAGTTTTTGAAATGTGTCGGGTATTTGGAAAGGCATAATTATTGCATGGGTTGGATTGTGATGTCCCTACTCTCCGAATTGCTGTATCGACAATATTAAATCCCAGGACCTCAGAATGTGACTGTATTTGCAGGAAGGCCTTTATGTAAATCAACGCTGAAATAAAGTCATCAGGCACATCCCAACCCACTGTTTTTTTTTTTTTTTTTTTTTTTTTTTTGTTTTGTTTTGTTTTTTGAGGAATGAGTAAGAGGGCCTAATTGTACACACATATGCACAGAAAGAAGACCTGGAAAAGGTAGAGGAAGAACACTACAGACATGAAGACAATCAAGGAGAGAAGCCTGAACCAGATTCTCTCCTCAGTTCTCTCAGAAGCTGCAGTCTCTCTGGGACCTGCCACGCTGACTTCCAGCCTCCAGACCTAAGTTTCTAGCGTTTAACACATCTAGTTCGTGGGCGCTCACTAAACTCCCCTAACAAATGAATTCAATTATGTCTCCCCATTATGCTGCTTCCTTCCTGTCCCCTAATCTTGCACATTGCAACAGTCCTTATTACTGAGGTGAGACGTTTCTCTTATTAACTACAGAGAATTCCTCACTCGAGACGATTGCAGCCCTTCATTTCAGTGTAAACATGACCACCCAAGGCTCAGAATTCTCATCTCCAAGACTGTGTATTTATTCCTCAACTCCATCTCCCAACTGCCTGCCATTCTGTGTCTGCATACACTTTAGCTAATCAGAGTTTATTATTTCCTTATATATTACATCCCAACTGCAGTTTTGGGATAATTTACTAGGAAACACATCTCTTTTGTAGTTCTTTCCCTGAGAAATTTTAGCAATATATTTCCATAGAATATGTTTTTCATCTCATAATCATGGTTTGTCTTTGAAAAAGGAAAACAAGATTTCTAGGGCATTGTGAAATTACTGTGGGTGGGGACAGAAACTTAAAACTCACAGATATTCAGAACAATTTGGTTTAAGTTCTTCCAATAAATTTATAGCTATACAATTTTAAAGATTTAATTCTGTGTGGAGTGCATGCTTTTAATAGGCAATATTGAATCTCATTCAGCAATACAATTGAAGATTAAATATAATATTAAATGTACTTACTATGTGAAACATAATGTTTTGAAACTTGCATAATTACATCTAGGTAATTAACATGCAGTATTCCACATTGCTACTTATTTTTTCTTTTTCTTTGTGGCAAAAGCCATCTCAGAATCTTTCAAGAATATAATATATTATCAATTCCACTCGCCATGTTGCAAATAGATGTCTTGGACTTATTCTTTCTTAATGGACATTTTATATCTTTTGAGCTACATCTCAACACCTACCACACCAGTGCTTGCTCAACATCATTCTGTGGACAGACATAAGCTGTTTGGAGGCTGCATACTCCTGAGGGGTGTGTGAATACGTGTATGACAATAAATAAAATACAAATATAAACACATAGCACTAAAATGAGTTTGTGGGACTTGCAATGATGTATCTTGCCTTTCCTGTCATTCTTGAATCACTGGTCATTTCCTGTAGGTCTTGAATCATTGATATCTGAAGAAAGATACCTGAATTGAAAAGCTGTCGGAAATTGTGTGTCTTAGGACATATTGATGGCTACCTCACAAGTACAAGTGGCCCAGAATCACAGTTTTGTTGTTGTTTTGGGTAAGAATTGAATACAGCTCTCCACTGGTATCGACAGTTGAAACTCTGAAGTTTGGTTTGCTACATATTTATTCCCCTACAACATGACATTTTGTTTTGTTAGAGTCAGGGCCTTGCTATATATCGGTCAGGCTGGCCTTGGATTCTTGGTCCTCCAGTCTCTCAAATTCTGGAGTTACATGCATGTGACACCAGGTCCACCTCCCACATACGTTTCAAGTTTAGAAAGTCTGTAATTTTGAGCTTGAAATTTAAAGTTATTATTAGGATGCATTGCAGTATTGAATTCACTGGACACAAGATGCATTTTTTTCCATTTCTCATCTCAGAACCTTTCATGTTACAGCGTTGATTGTCAGTGCTGCTCCATTAATCAAATATTTTCTTCAGATACCTTAAGATTAGTTTTAGTGACCTATTACCCAAATCTGTATTCTTTTACAACACATTTTTGTGTTTCTGCATATTTGCCTTCAATCCATCTTCTGTTTTATAAAATGAGTCTGTTTATGTATCATTTGATATATATTTATGATCACATTTGATATATACTTGTGTGTATGTATGCATGTGTGTGAGCATGCAAGCGTGTGTGCGTGTGTGTGTGTGTGTGTGTGACATTGCATATATGAGGATCATTCATTCTAGTAACATCAGATTGATGTTTCCCTGTTCATCTTCTCTGTTACCTTGTAAACATCTCTGATTCTTAAACCACAGACTAGCAATTGCATCTCTTGAGACAGGTTCTCCTTAGAATTCTGTGAGAAGTTGTCTTAAAAAAAACAGCAACAAACCCTGAAGAATATATGTGGGAGCATTCTATTTTGTACAGTTTTGGTTTCTGTATTATTTTCCTATTAAAATATTGAGTTCTACCTTATTAGGCATCTTGCTGACATTTCTTATGGTTGGCTAATTCTGAAGCTACAGATAAGTAGTAATCTTAATTGAAAGGATTTAGCCCTAATTGCTTTTTATCCATAAGCAAGCTAATAGTTATTTTCATTTATTCCTTCATTATACGAACATACACTGAATATTTATAGGTCAGACATTGTCCTAGACATTGAGCTGCACAAATACAAATCCCACTGTCAATATCTTCATGTAACTATCTGTCTGGGGTCATTAACAAGGCCTGTGGCCAGCTGTCTGGGGATTAAGTCCTTAATTGGTATTGGAACTGTTGCCTGTTTTCCAGGTGCTAATGTGCTTCATAGTCTTTTCTTTGTGTATGTGCTGAAAACCCAAACAAAAACTGTAACTGCACAGTGTGCAAAAGGAGGTGTCTATAACAAGTGACTCCTGCCAGGGGACTCGGGACCCTTCTCCTGTGTTCTGTGCATACTTCTGGCCACACAGTATATTGTTACCAACCATCTACACTCCCACAACATGAAGCAGACTTGGAAGGATGTAAATAGACCGGTGCACACAGTGACATGACAGATTAATTATGAACTGACATTTATATTAAGGAGGAAATAGAAAGCCCATTACTCAAAATGAGTGCCAGGCATTAATTCATTGAACTTTACAGGGTGATACCAGTTCTCTCTTCCAAATGTTAGCAGGCATGGTATAGAGGCAAAGTCATACTCGTTGGACTCCAGGTTTTAAGGTAAATGAGACCAGCTCCTGATATTTGCCACCTTGTTTTGGTTTACATGATAGACTGTGTACGACGACCTCACTCAATTAATATGTCAGGCGACCAGAATTAAAATTCTAATTATATTATGAAGGTAGCCCAAAGCACATTTTAATGAAGCTTTAGTTGTTACCTGGCATAGCATATTGTCCAAAATAATAACATATCCATGATGCTGGCTGGCGCTTTGGAAAGAAGTTAGCTATGGAACACCTTTATGTAAACTTGGAAGATTGTTTACCAGCTCTCCCTTCAGAATCTCTCCCTGTAGTAAGGTACCATCAAAGAGTAAACAATTATTAACCCAGAGGACGAAAGAGAACACAAAACAACATTGGATGAGAGATCAAAACACTCGAGAAATCAAAAGTGTTTCCGTAATTAGAACAAATAAGAACCTAATGCCTGTAGGAGGTGGGGCTCCTATAAGAACCTGGCTTCCAGAATGCCTGGACCATGGTGGTGAAGTGTATATGCTTGGCAACCCAAGTGAATGGAAATCTATATACAAAGCAACTGAACTTTCCAGATTCCTTCCATCTACCCAGGCAGTGGAAACTACCCCTCCCCACCTGTCATAGTAAAAAACTGGCTTATTCTGGATAAACTGAGTTAAAGAGTTCCTGCACTCAAGCCAACAGTCATTGCAGAAGACAGAGGTGTACACAGGAGCCAGGAACAGTGAGATCATGCAAAGTACTTAATATCAACACTCATGATGTTATACTATGTTATGTGAAGGCTCTGCCCTTCCATTGAACATAGAATCTTAGACAGCCAGATTCCTCCCTTCTGCTCACTCATGAATCCTGAGGTCTATCTGCCAGTCAGCAGCTTCTCATTTGTATATGTGAAAGGACAATTGATAGGAAGTAGACATCCGAGAAAAGAAAATTGTGGGTGGGAGATACAGACAGACAGACAGACAGACAGACACACACACACACACACACACACAGAGAGAGAGAGAGAGAGAGAGAGAGAGAGAGAGAGAGAGAGAGAGAGAGAGACTGAGAAAGACAGAGAACAAAACAAGAAAAAAAAATCCTGAATCAAAAAAGACAGTGGAACAGAAAAAGAAAAAAACAAAACCCCCCATGGTTAATATTCTGAAAAAGAGAAGAGACAATCTGTTTAGAAATACATATGAAGCAGTAATATAAAAAGAACAGAAAAGAAGAAATTAAAATGAAATGAACAGGAGGCTTTCTTGAGCCTCTCTGGGTTCCAGGGCTGCTGAGAAATAGTGATCTGAAGGAGTAGGAAATGTCAGAAGGTGTGTGGGTACAGACAAAGGCACAGGTCTGGGATGCAGGAGGGGATGGACATTACACCAGTGTGTGTGTGTGTGTGTGTGTGTGTGTGTGTGTGTGTGTGTGTGTGTGCCTATTGGAGGCATTGCTGGTCCAGGACAGACTTCCCATGTTTCTTTGTGCCTACTTCTCTTCAGGTCAGATGCAGTATCTGGTAACCAGGACTGTAGATCTTCAGCAGCATACGTCCATTGAAGCCACTGAAGCTGTTGAAACTCTGAACAAATAGAAATACAAATTCTTACCACACAAAAAAGTAGCCCTTGGTGGAGAATACTCTTGAGGAGCAGAACAGTTTGTGCTAACATGGAGAAATATTAAACTTAGAGGAATTAATCAACTTCTTTTTTTTCTCACATAGACATTTATGAAAGTGAAATCTCAATTTTTTTCCTTTGAATTCAAGTCTGTTAGTGCTGGATACCAGAAGAATTGAAGAACACCACATTTCATCACTCATAAAGTAATCTTGATTAGTTGATGCAAATGCACAGATCCCAACAGAAATTAGTGAAAACATGATTTCAGAAAATAAAAACCAAACAAACAAAGCCAACCAAACAAATGAACAAACAAAACTTCAGAGCTATGAATTAGAACCTCTGGTGTCTTCAACAGTTTTGCTTACATGATTCTGTTACCGCCCCTACTCCAAGAAGACATTCTTTGCACCACACCTCAGCTGGGAGCTTGAAATTTTCTGCTGGCCATTTCAAAGGTCAGGCTACACAATGAGTTTTGTGGCTTCTTAACCCGGAAGTAAAAATGTTTTGCTTCATTGAATTGCTGCAAAAAAATCTGCTCGTTAGCAAGTGTTTGAAGATTAATGAGTCTGAGTTCTCTCACTGGACGGAGGTGGTTTTTAAATGCTGGGCTGAATGTTTTTCCTCCTGAACTGCTGCACAAGGTTGGTTTGGATTGTTTTTAGGTGTGGAGTCCAGAACTTTCAAAGCAGCTCCTGCAGTGTTTGAAGGGAGCTGTCATGATGAAAGAGGAATTGAGGACTCTGAAGAAGTGAGCGGCGGGGAACGGAGTCCCAGCAGCTGTCCACCACGGGGATCAAAGATGCATTTCTCTGCAGCTTGCAAGTGGCACAGTTTTTGTGCCTTCCATTTTAGAAATCTAATTGGACTGCGTCCGGATTTAAAGACTGTGATAAGTGGGGGAGTAGCCCGACTTCCTCTCTAGTCCTCAGGTAGACAGGACACACCACAGAGCAGAGCGCCTGCTGTCTGTTATTCTGAGCAGACCTGGCCCATTTTCATATTTTAAGCCATCAAATAGACAGGTTATGGCCTTTCAAACAATTGAAAATAATTTAAATATTAGCAGTTTTTCTGGGTGAATAGAATTAGCTACTTGGGGAGCAGGCTTTCTTTTTTTTTAATTTTTTGATTTTTTTTCTCTCTCATATATTATATCCCAACAGTAGTTTTTCCTCCTTCCTTTCCTTCTGGTCCACACCCCACACCCCAACCCTATTACCTCTGATCCACTTCTCCATTTCCCTTCAGAAAAGGGTAAGCCACCAAGGGATTCCAAACAGACATGCCTTATCTAGTTGCAATAAGACTAGGCATCTCCCCTCATATTAAGACTGGACCTGGATGAGGTAACCTAGTAGGAGGAAAAGGGTCCCAAAAGTCGACAAAAGAGTCAAGAGGCAGCCCTTGCTCTCCCACTGTTAGAGGAATCCCACAAGAACACCAAGCTACACAACTGTAACACATGTTCCGAGGACCTAGGTCAGACCCATACAGGGTCCCTGATTGTTGGATGAGTCTATGAGCTAGGTTAGTTGATTCTGTGGGTTTCTTGTGATGTCCTTGACCCCTCTGGCTCCTATAGTCCTTCCTCCCCCTCTTCTGCAGGGTTCCCTGAGCTGCTGCTGATACTTGGCTGTGGGTCTCTGCGTCTGTTTCTTGTAGTTGCTGGATGAAGGTCGTCTGCTGACAATTATGCTAAGCGCCTGTCAATGAGTAGAGCAGAATGGGAATAATTCTTTTAGTTTATTACTTATCAAAAAGATTGATAAAATGAGAGGTGCAGCTCAGTTTAAATGCACGAGTCCTCAGGCATTTTTGTTTGAACAGATTGGGAGAGTGCCAATGCTTCTGTATCAGGAAGCACAGATAACACTCATGATGGTTTGTCTCAGTCCCCTCTCAATGTTAGGAACAGAGAAGATACCATTAAACACCAAGCATTCTCCTTCTTTTAACAGAATTATTAATGTTCTTTGTGGTTCAAGTCCTATAAAATTAAGAGTCGTAACATTTCTATGAATTTTATTATATAATATCTTAATGGGAGTTAGGCTATGGCATAAGGAGATTGTAGGCAAGGCTGTTGTGCTGTTTCTTTATTTGTGCCTGTGCATTGACTGACTAATTTTATGTGCCCATGAATAGATTTATGCACAAAATAGAATTAAGTCACTTGGTATTTATAGATACAGTTTAATTATCAATTTTACTTTTATGTAAAATACTGTCATTTGCACCCATACTTTTTGTCCTTTGGAACTAAATTTTAAAACAATTTTACTATTGATTGGTGCTAAGATGAACTAGAAAGTACAAGTGTTTGTCATATTACTTATAGTTCATGCATATTTCTTACATAACGGTGTAGAATTCTAAGAACGATGACATGTGAACTTGACACATATAAAGTTCTCTATGTAGAAAAATACATTTTAAAATGCTGAATTTTATCTAAACTATAATCTCTAAAATGAATTCAAAACATATACTTTCATATTATATATATACATATATCACAATCTAGTCCTTAAATTCAGTCATAAGTCACTATATTTTTGGAACCATGATTGATGATTATTGGGGAAGCTAAGTGATAAACTATTGGATGTGCTCCATTAAAAATCAATTTAGTTACATAAGAATATATATGATTAAAGATTGAGATTTGACTCACAAAATGGAAAATTTATCATTATGAAGTAGGCAATTAAGTGATTTTAGTATTCACTGTGTTGTATAATCCTCACCATTATTTAATTCCAAAACATTTCTAAGTATGCTTTCACAGCTATTAAAGAAATCTATGTATTATCAGTCTCCATTCTTCACCCTATCCGATGTCAACCACCAATCTATTTATATTTCAATCCTTAGCCTATTTAAGACTTGTCCTACCAATGGAATTAACCAATATTTGTTTAGCTTTAAAAATGTGGGCCTTTGTCTTCATTTTCTCACACAACACTGTATTCAACATCCACATTTTATGTTTCTCTAAGGAGAGTCTTTTTGAAGTGATAATCGATGACAAGTCAGTCAAAACATTCATGACAAATTTACAGAGATGATTAATGGGGCAAGACACAGTCTCCTATGTCCTCACAAGTCTGGAAGAAACCACCAGATCCATGATTGCAGAAGCAGATGAGAAGCACAGCAAGGCCACGGAGGATTGCAGGAAGCAGCAGATGCAAGATAAAACACAGGAACATCGAAGGATTGCTTTATAGGGAAACAACCACTATACCTCACACCACCGAGAAAAGTAACAGAGGCTCCCTTCTCTCCCTGCTCTGGTGCCAGGAACAAAGGGAAAGTAAAGTCTCCAGAGGCAAAGGCAGCAGAATCAGAAACTTGGAAAACAGAGCCACAAACTACACACATCAAACACTGGCAAGCCCCTCAATGTCTGCCATCCCCGTCACTAACCGTTCTTTTGGGATAAGAAGGTTGCAGATCCCAAGAGGAAAACTCCATAACCAAACTGCTCTGTTGAGAAGAGAAGAAAACTCATGCAGAACAATGTCTCTAGGCCTTCGTACCTGACCCCCCTAGAAGCACTAGACCTGGAGAGGCAGAGAACCCATGAACACTGCATGTGAGATAACCAGATCTCAAACTCCCTGAAGCAAGCAAGCTTTCTCAAGCTAACTCCAGGGAGGCTGACAAGCAGAGCATACCCGACTGGAAAATAAATATGGCAGTTCTTATCAACAGAATGGATTAAGTGAAAGAATGGCAGGGCCAGAAGAAAGAGTATATGAACTGTAGCACTCAGACAATACCAAAGATAAAATAATAAATATGAGATCTATAGGGCACTATTAAATAACCAAAGTCACAAATTATGGACATAGAAGGAGAAGCCAAAGTCATAGAAAATATATTCAATACAAATACAGCTCAGATATTTCAAAATCCAAGAAAAGACAATTATCCAGATTCCAGAAGCATTTGAAATACTTAGTAGACAGAACAAGGAAAAAAAAAAACCTCTCCATGTTATATTATACTTAGAAAACTAAGTATAAAAAAAAAATCAAAGAAAGAATATTGAAAACTCTAAGAGGGAAACACCAAGGCATATATAAGGACAAAATCATCAGAATAATAGCAGACTTCTTAGCTGAGACTCCAAAAGCTGGGAAGACAAAGAATAATATGTTTCAATCTCTGAATAATATTTGGCAACTCAGGTTACTGTGCCCAACACAGATACTCAGAAAATGAGGAATAAAGAACATCTTCCCATGATAAATATACACAAGAGAATTCATGACCTCCAAGCCCATACTATGGAAGATACTTGAAAGGATTCTACTCCTCAAAGAGAAAGGTGAACACATCTATGAAGCCATGGGGGCAGGGGTAGAGAATGGGCCTAAACAAAAAATAAGTGGATCAGGGATGAAAAAGTACCAAATACCATATACAGAACAAAACAATAGGAATTAATGCAGACTAATCACAGAATAATTAATGTAGCTGTTAATGGTCTCAGTTATTCAGTCAAGAGACAAAGACACACCAATTGGGTCAAAAACAGGACGCAATCACTTTTTGCTTGCAACAAACCCAGCTCAACGGTGGACAAATAAAAACTTAGAGTGAAAAAGATGGAATGGAGAATTTCAAGAAAATAGAACTAGAAAGCAAGCAGATGGTGTGTTCTAATAATCTATCTGGCAAAGTAGACTTCAAACCAAAATTAGTTAGAAGAGATAAAGATGATTTCATACTGACTAAGTGAACAATGCAGCAAGAGGGTAGAACAATTGAAAACACACACACACACACACACACACACACACACACACACACACACACACACATATCCCAAACAGTGTGCTCAATTTCATAAAACAATCCTACAGATGTAAAGGTACAGATTGACTTCAAAACAATAATAGTGAGTAATTTTAACAACTGGTTCTTAGCCATGCTCATTGAGACAAAAAATAAAATCAGAGTAACTAGTAGAATAGATCAAATGTACCTAATAGATATCTATAAGATATTCCCAAAAAAAAATAAAAAATAAAAAAAATAAAAAAAGGCTGGGCGGTGGTGGCGCACGCCTTTAATCCCAGCACTCGGGAGGCAGAGGCAGGAGGATCTCTGTGAGTTCGAGGCCAGCCTGGGCTACCAAGTGAGTTCCAGGAAAGGCGCAAAGCTACACAAGAGAAACCCTGTCTCGAAAAACCAAAAAAAAAAAAAAAAAAAAAAAAAAAGATATTCCACAAATACTGCAGAATACATGTTCTTCCTGGCAGCCCATGGACTGCCATGTTTAAACACACCAGGGGAACAGCAGATAAATAGCATAACCACACATCTCAGGGTCTTAGCAAAACAAGACCGAGTCAAACTCAAAATCAGCAGACAGAAAGAAATAAAAGATTAGTGCAGAAATTAATGACTAAGACAACTAACCTGATAAAATGAATCATTGGAACAAAGGGCTGTTTCTTGGAAAAGATAAAACACAACAAACCATTAACCAGGCTAACTAAATTATTAAAATCGAAGATGAAAGGGGGGACTTTACAACAGATTTTCAATAATATCAAGGAGATCATTGGGACATACTTTGAAAACCTACATTCAATGAATTTGATAATGTAAAAGAAATGAGTGGATTTCTAGATGTATCACATCTACCCAAAGCAAAGCTAGAGGATATACACAAGCTAAATAGATTCTTAACAAGTAATGAAATTGATGCAAGACTACAAAGTTTACCCATTAAAATGAAATGAAATGCCTGACTCAGATGAATTCATATTGAATTCTACCAGGCCTTTAAAGAAAAACACATGCCGTTTAGGGGACTATTCCTGGTAGAAGACCCTTCGGATCTAATCATTTCTTAGTGGCCTGTATTTTTGTTGTTGTTGTTGTTGTTGCAGGTTGGCACCCTGTGAAATCTCCACATCTAATGTTTTCATCTCGTCTGTTGGTGATGCCCTTGCTCAGGTCTTGCTTAGGCAGCCATGCTGTTGAGACTTCATGGGTGCAGCTTCCTGAGAGAAAGCAAAGGGGGGTACATGAGAGGAGATTGGAGGGGGGAAAGGGAAAAGGAACAATGATGTAATTATATTTTAATGCAAAAAAACCCCAACAACCCAAAAATGTAGTATCAATGCTCTTCAAACTTTTCCATAAAACAGAAATGGAAGGAATGCTACTTAACTTATTTATTTATTTATTTTCTTTTATAGTGCCAGCATACTTTGATACCTAAACCAGGTAAAGACAACAACAAAAAAGAGATTTCAAGGCCAATCTCTCAATAAACACACATGCAAATATCCTAAATACAATACATGTATGTTGGAGGCTAGCCTAGGCTACATAGCATGGTGCTGTTCCACAAAAACTAAAATAAACAAAAAGAAAATTTAACCATCACAAGGTGTGGATTTGCATCACTTTGTCTTTCCTGCTCCACTCTGTTCTCTGCTGAGATAATGAATCTTTTTTTTGTTATGAAAAACAGTCTCTCTCTCTCTCTGCACCCCCCCCCCCGCCCCGCTTCCCTCCCCACCCCACCTTTCCCTCCTAATAAAGCTCTAAAAGTAAAAAAAAAAAAAAAAAAAAAAGAAAGAAAGAAAGAAAAGAGAAAAACATGACTGGACTGTTATGTGTTCCGTTATTCTTTTTCATTTATTTTTTAATTTGCTGTTTTCTATTATGGATTTCTATCAGATGAAAGTGGTGTTACTGTTTTTAATCTCTACATCTTGTGACATCTTTCTTGGTAACATTAGGATGAGGGTGTACACTAGCTCATAAAGTTTATCTCAGTTTTTAAATAAGACTAAAATAAGAATTTGGTAACTTAAGATATTAGAAAATAATATGCCAGATAGTTACATTTCCAAATCTCACCCCAACAAAGCATCATTTGATTAAAGGTATTTCCTGATGCTCATCTATGATTATCTCTTTGGAACTGTTTCTTAGAAGAGCTGCTGAGTCAGCAGGGATGTTACATTCTGATAGATTGTCAGTGTGTTTTCCAAAGTGGCTTCTACAATTTTATACCTTCTACTAAACATGTAGGGAAATAGCTATTTTGTATAACTGCCAAGGCTTGATAATAGTTTCACTTCTTTTAATCCTTGTCAGCCTTATGAAATATAATTCACTTCAATTTGCCTTTTCCTTATTATATGACAGGTTGAGCATTACATATATTTATGTAGCCACTGTGATTGTCCTTTGTAAATTGCCTGCATGGCAAGCTTATATCCCATTTTTTTTCTACTGAGTTTTAAAAACACTGTCCTTAAGAACTTAGTATATATGTACACACACACACACACACACACACACACACACACACACACACACATACACACACACACACACACACACACACAGACATTTTTTCCCATGAGATAGCATCTCACTCTGTAGCTTACTCTCACCTGGAACACACTATGTAGCCCATACTAGCCTAGAAAGTGTAGCAATATTCTTACATCAGCTACCTGAGCACTGGTATTATAGGCATGAACCACCATGCCTGGAAGACTCTTTGTTTTTTGAAGTAAAATCCATGAATTGTTTCCCTTGGCTTTGTGTTGTAATTTGAAAGTTCCTCCATGAATTAATTTACATTTTATTTACTATTTTGTACTATAAACAGACCTGAATTTGTACACAGAGACAGGGAATAACAACATTCAACAATAACTGAATAATAATTTAATAATTCAAATATTATCAGCTGTATTGTCCACATGTTCATTTTGCTTTACAATACAATCTTCATGAAACTAAATTAAAATATACACATGGAAATGTTCATCAATCTTGTATGGATGCTAGTTGTAGTATATTCTAACGTATTATCTTTCATGGATTGAGAGAACATTTAAAGACATGTTTATTTGGGCTAGGTATTCAGCTGAATACTGGAGATGCTGGGGTTCAATCTCCAGCCCCCAGTCCTCCAAGCCTCCCTAATATCTAAAATAGAAAGCCTACAAGAAGTGTTTTTACTAATGTAAAACTGGTAACTCAGTACCCCTGAGAAAGAAAAATCTGTGGGACAAAAAATGAATGTCAAATGAAAGTCAAATCCTGCAAAAAACCACAAGGTTTTGGGAGAGTTTCCCTATGGAAGCATAAACCCCAATAGTGGAGAGTGAGGCCTTGGAGTTCACCATTTCTTAGTGAGTATAAAGGTGACTTTATTTACAACAAAGACAATAAATCATTGTTTCATCATGTGGTTTGACGCTGCACAATCCCCATCATCGGCAGACCCTCTTTAATCTCTATTTTTTGGATATGGTCATTTCATCTGCGACTGTTATTCAACTCAACTGAACCATGACCAGCTCATATTTCTCCATCTTTTCTTAGCCGATTCTATAAAAGACCTTGTCTACACCCACAAACCGACTAGCAAAGAATTTATGACTGAAATTTCTCTATCCTGGAGGCTTGAAGTAGATAGATGAACAAGACTAGTGAGAAAAAGAGACGTTAAACAAACAATCACCCAGGTAACTAATCAGTAACAATTGTGATGGCTTTTATAAAATAGCTACTCAGGATATATAGTTTAAACATTCTCAATTGAAAAGAATCTGCAATTCAGAATCTAGGGAGTTAGCTCAGCTTGTAAAGTACTGACTGTGAAATCATGAAGATCTAAGTTCAGTTCCAGTCATCCCAATGAAAGCTGAGCATGGTGGTGTGTGTCTGGAATCTCAGCTTTTAGGAGGTAGTGACAGGCAGATCCCTGGGGATTTGCTGGCTTGCCAGTCTTGCTGACACTGTGAGCTCTAGGTTCAGTGAGAGTTCTTGTCTCAAAAGGCCAGGTAGAGAGCAAATGAGGGAAAAACAGATCTTGACCTCTGCCCTCCATAAAATTGTTGCACATATATGCTTGTGTACCTACACGCCCACTACACACACACACACACACACACACACACACACACACACACACACACACATACAATGTGTCCACACATACAATTTGAAATCATCAAATCCTTCAAATACAAAACTATTTAAGTACCAACATAATGCCAGAATGGAGAATTCTTCACTTCAAGAGATGGGCCAGAGTCAAAATGGGAGCACATCAAAAGTAGTGTGTAAGACAAAACTCTCTGCCTGTGTAAGTGCAAATAAAACATAAAGGAATACTGTGCAAAATTTCCAAATTATAAAATGAAACCATAAACATCTCTGCAGGCAAGCATTTTACATAAAGGATACTAACCCTAACAAGGGAATCTGTCCTACAGTAGGACACAGGATCTGAGACAAGAAGTGGATCAATTTTCCAGGTTAAGATGGGAGAATTGGAGATAATATCGAGACAATGACAGCATGGCAGGTTAAGGGGACTGCATGGCATGTGCAGATGTCTCACGCGGGGGAAATCCACCTGAGTGTCACGTAGAGAAACTGCTGTCCACCAACGAAAACTAACTGTGCTATGCACCCGATTTTCAGGGAAAGAGAATATCTCCATAACCGGAGCATAGCAAGCAGAGAAGAAAGACAATCGGAATCATGTTTCCTGTCATAGTCTTTAGCAACAGCTCCATCTCATAGAGCTCGGGAACTATGTCCTTTAGCCCCTTCCGACAGGGTAAGAGAGTCTTTGGAGCTCTTTACTCCATTCTTTGACATTTTGAGAATTAGAGGGACATTAGATTCTTCTTTGTCTTCCAGGGGTTCATGTATTCACCAGGAATTATTGAAGAATGATGTCTGTTTTGTATCCTTCAGCAGGTGAGTGATTTCAGCATTCTGGGAATGATATCCTGGCCAAATGGACGTGGTGTCAGTTTGAGCCATCTGTTAATAAGTTATGCCAACTTTTGACTCTCAGTTGCTGGCCTGTTTTGTTCTTCATCTGGCAGGATAAATCAAATATCCAAAATAATTGTTTCATTTTCTTTTTAAGACCCATTAATATTTTTTCCAACTATTTCTTCTTCCTTTGGTTGTGCTTTTTGCCAAACTCATTTTAATTTTTTTGCATGATTTTTAAATACCTTATGATTAAGAATTCTCAATGCCCCCCAAACAACAACAACAACAAAAAAAACCCCAAACACTTACAGGTGCCACTATTTTATAATCACTAATGACCTCTTGAGTTGAGTAAATCATAAAGATTTCTCTGTGGAATATCAGCATTTTGGTTTGCGCCTTCATATTTTTCCTCAACAGAATGGTGTAACATAATTGCTTATTCATGGGATATTCTAAGAAATGCTTTATATCCTTTCTTAGGATCCAACTACCTAAGTCCATTTCTTCTTGTTCTTAAACTAGAAAAGGGCAGTCTCTTTCAGGGACAGAATGCTGTCTGTATGTGCCAAGGATTTCCTTGTCTTATGATTTTACACACTATAGTGACCTTGTTTCTTGTTTAAAAGGTTCTCCTTCTTGTCCTTGTTACTTTAAATAATTGTTCCTTCTTAGTCATTATTAGTTCAGGTATCAATTTTACAAGTTGCTTCTACCATTATCTGAGAGATGAATTTGCCAGTGAAAGGAATCTGTTTGCTCTTGACAGCCTATTGAATTCCTATCAGTTTGGTGCCTGAGGGGACCTTTCTGTCCTTATTTCAGTGGAAATGCTATGACAATTTGTTGTGGAATATTACTTTGACTATGTAAAGGTGTGTTACATTTGTTTATACTGCATTTGTTTAATGATGTAAAGATGTGTTGCCTTGCCTGCCTAAGGCACCTGATTGGTCTAATAAAAAGATGAATGGCTAATAGCTATGCAGTAGCTATTATATAATAGTTATATAGTAGTATTATATAGTATCTATATAGGCGGGGCTGGTGGAGAGAAAGAATAACTAGGAGGAGGAATCTAGGCCAGGGAGAGAATTGAGAATGAGGGAGAAAAATAGGAAGATGTAGATGTAACCAACCGTCTTATTAAAATAAGAAACACAGAACCAATGTAAAAGAGAAAGCCGAGAGGTCAGAGCTCAGAGCTAAAATCGTACCTCCTGCGGTGCTCCTAGCTTCCCCGAAAGAGAACTACTTCCTGTGTGTCTGTCTTTAAATAGTCTTTCTGTTCTGCCTTCTCATTGGTTGTAAACCCAAACACATGACTGCCTCATCACTGTCTGTAAGTACCGCCCTCCAGGTCTTAAAGGCGTATATCTCCAATGCTGGCTGTATCCCTGAACACACAGAGATCTACCTAGCTCTTCTACCAAGTGCTGGGATTAAAGGCGTGCGCCGCCGCCGCCGCCGCCGCCGCCGCCGCCGCCGCCGCCGCCGCCACGCTCTTGCTATGGCTCTAATGGCTCTGACCCCTGGGCAACTTTATTTATTAACATACAATGAAAATCACATTTCAGTACAAATAAAATACCACCATAGGAAGATGCCCAGGGCCAGCTAGACAGGCAGCCACCAGCCAGCTACACATGGCAGAAGCAGGAAAAGCAGGATATACAGAATGAAAGGTAAAAAGTCCTGAGGTAAAAACATAGATGAAGAGAAAGTAGGTTAAAGTAAGTTTCAATAGCTAGAGGAACAGGCATAAGATAGGCCGAGCATTCCCTATGTATGACTTATTTATTTCTCTTCTCTCTCTCTCTCTCTCTCTCTCTCTCTCTCTCTCTCTCTCTCTCTCCCTTCCCCCTCTCTCCCTCCCTCCCCCTCTCTCTCTTTCTGTCTCTGTGTGTGTACCTATGAGCATGTGTAGGCCAGAAGAGGACTTTAAATCCCCTTAGTTATAGTAACACCCAAGCTCCTGTTCACAAGACTGCATTGCAAGTGGTGTTAAGTGCTGGGCCGTATCTACAGGCCCAAAGTGAACAGCCCATGCTTGACTAAGCGTTTCAGAGTACAAAGCTGTTGTTTTGACATAGCACATGATGATTCGGATGCACTACCTTCCCAGCTTTAGCTCGTATATCATACTTATCTATTGTCTGCTAACTAACAAGCTATTTCTGTGTTTAGTCACCTCTGCCTAGACAATGTTTCCCAACCTTGTGGACTGAAGGTTCTCTTCCTTATTCTTTTCTGTTTTCACCTAGAACCTTACTATATAGTCAAGGGAGAGTTTTTTTCTCTCTTTAAACTTTTCTTTAGAACTTCACATATGATCATTGTATTCATTTCCTTTCCTTTCTTCTCCTCTTTCATCTCCTCCTGTGTCCCTACCCTTCCTCTCAAATTCAGGCATGAATTTCCATTTCAGCCCCATGAGTTCTGGGATTGCAGGCACACATTACCTATCAAGCTTGCCCTGTGTATTCTTCTTAATGTTGAGGTTGTAGCTTGTCATTTACCTTTTTGTAATAACCCACTGTTCATTATTTCTTCATATCACTTACTATAGTATGAAACATTGTACTTTGTTTATTTATTGTGCTACACCAAGGGGAAAGTAACTGCTATGTCATGGGAATGCCATGCTTTATTCTTGTGTGCTTAATAATTAAGGTACAGTCTCATGCATTGTAAATCTGTAATAAGGAATTAGCATAGGTGACCAAAAATTATCAAAAAATTCTTTGGAGCCAGTGAGATGTCTCAGAGAGTAAAGACACTTGCCACCAATCCCAATAACCTGAATTTTATCTCCCAGAACCTATGCAAATGTGGTAGGAAAGAACTGACTCCACAAAGATGTTCCCTGGCCTCCACATGCCTGCTATGGCATGTGCATCCACACAAAAATACTAAAAATAAAAAACAAAATACCTTTCGATGTGAAATTAAACAAGGTTATTAAATGCCTGTTTAGCTTACTTAATTAAACTGGAACAACCAATCTATACTTCTGTGAGTAACCATAGAAAAGTCAAAGCACATAGTCATGTGCTTATATTAACAACCGACAAATACTCGCCATTGAGAACTTCTAGAATGGTGCACACAACATACATACAGACTTGCTTCAAGGCACAGAGGTTTAAGAAGGAAATGAAGAATTAGGAAGTGTAGCTAGAGTTTTCCTGCCTTGCCCACAGTCAGGACAAATCTTTGTCACCCGCCAGTCCCATAGCTGCTCAGACCCAACCAAGTAAACACAGAGACTTATATTGCTTACAAACTGTATGGCCGTGGCAGGCTTCTTGCTAACTGTTCTTATAGCTTAAATTAATCCATTTCCACAAATCTATACCCTGCCACGCTGCTCGTGGCTTACCATCATCTTTTCATGCTGCTTATCAGGATGGCGGCTGGCAGTGACTCCTTCTGCCTTCCTGTTCTTTCTTTTCTCTTCTCTGTTAGTCCCACCTATACTTCCTGCCTAGCCACGGACCAATCAGTGTTTTATTTACTAAGCAATCAGAGCAACACATTTGCCATACAGAATATCCCACAGCAAGGAAGCCAATTCTCAAGAACATAGAACAACTCAGAATTAAGCTTGACATTGAGGTAGTATTTTGACAAAATAAATCTGCTAATTCTGAAAATTTTTCAGAAGGTGGTATTTGTAAAGAATCTTGATAAGCTTTTAAGACTACAGGGGAAATGATGCCTGGAATTTGTCAAGAAGCATTAGCACTGGTCAATATGGTTCTGTACTTGATGATCAGTCTTTGCAAACTTCAAATACACAGGTCCACATCATTATAACTCTCATGTTGCATATTCAGGTCCTAGAACTCATTAATTATAGATCATTGAGCCTCTGTATCATTTGAACAATATCTCCCCATTTCTTGAATTTCCCAGTCCCTGAAAATAACCATTCTATTTTGCTTCTGTGAGTGTTTGGCTACTCTAGAGGTCACTCAGTATCTGTCTTTCTATGTCTGGCTTGTTTCATTTAGCACAATGTCCTCCAGGTTTATCATGTGGCAAATGATGGCAGGAGTCTTCCCTTTTAAAAGCACAATAATACTCCATTGTATATTTTTGACATTTTTTCTCTGTTCACTCATTAAATGATAGGTAGTTAAATCATGTCATCAAACTAAGAATAAAGCTGGTGTAAACATGATGATGTAGACCAGAGAAACTGATTTTCTTTTTATTGGGTGTTTAATGAGAAAAATGATTTCTGGGCCATGTGCTGATTATCTTTTGAAATGGGGTCTTATTATGATGTGCAGGCTGGCCATGAACTTGTTATGTAGGTCATAGTTGGCCTTGAAGTCAACATTGTTCTTCTTCATCCTCCTATGTGCCAGATTGCAGCCATACGACATGAAGACTAATTACTATACTTATGTTTTTAAGGAGTCAATGTAGTAACTTTCATAATGACTCTACCAATGTATATTTCTTGAAATAATTCTTTCAACACATGATTCAGTAATCAGTGAAGCAACAAAACCATGTAATTTCAGACAATTTTTTGTGCACAGCTTAAAACATGTGTTTTCTTGATATGGTTAGGAGGAATGCACATTACTATAACCACCATGGAAGACAGTATCTCAATCTTACTGCCAGGTATATATCCAAAGGAAATGAAATCAGTATGTTGAAGACAAATGCACACTTTCATGATTTCTTTCAGCATCATTCACAATAGCCAACAAATAGAGACAACCAATATAAAGAATATAAGCTTAGGCAATTTAGCTCAGTGGCAAAGTACATGCCTCATATCTGCAGGTCCATGGGACTGATTCCTAGAAGTTCAGAAACTGAAGAAAAAAGAAAACTGTGATGCATAAATGCCTTGGAATATATTTGAACCCCGAAATCACAAAATCCTGCCACTTCAAAGATCATGGATTGACTTGTAGATCATTATGTCAAGTAAAATAAGTTGGGTACACACAGAAGGAGCCTTGTGATCTTGGTCATATGTCCTTTTTTTCTGTATTAGTTAAAATGGTGTTAATATTATTTAATAAACGAATCCTTAGAGTTTGCTATATGCATTTGTACTTATTTAAGTATAATAAAATCACTAACTTTACCATATGTCAGACAATTACAATACACAAACACATGTAAAATTCTGTGTTTCCTTATTGTTTTATAGGATTTTTGCTTTATTTCTACATACATGTTAGGTAGTATATATTCATTAAAAAGCCAACTTTTAAATTTTGGATTTAGCTTCTTATATTTACTTTTATCATGGCATTAGTGTTTCTTCATCTGTGATCAATTTTACTTTTGTTTAAAATTTTTCCTTCCTTCCTTCCTTCCTTCCTTCCTTCCTTCCTTCCTTCCTTCCTTCCTTTCTTTCTTTGTTTCAGGTGGATCTACCATTTACAGGTTTTCTTAGGTGAGTGTGTGTGCATGGTGTGTGTGTGTGTGTGTGTGTGTGTGTGTGTGTGTGTGTGTGTGTATGTGTAAGCACGTGTGTGGAAATCTTTGTTTCTGAATGATATTTTTGTTGCATAAGGCCTTTTAGGTTTGCATTTATTTTCTTCTAATACTTTGAAGATGTCATTTTTATTTCCACAGCATCTACTGTTTCTGTTTATATCCCAGCTGCTGGTCTTACCATGACTCACTTGAAAGGAGTGTGTGGGCTTTTGCTGCATTTGAATATTTTATCTGCTCGTTTTTAGCAGTTTCTCTCTGACATGCCTAGGTATAGTTATCATTTTATTAATCTTGCTTTGGCTACAAGACTACTTCCTGAATCTGTGATTTGACGTTCTTTTCAGGGTTGGAGCATTGTCAATGTCTACCTATTTAAATTATGCTTCCCTCTAATGATCCTGGTCTTTTCTGTTGAGGGTCTTAGCATTATGTCATTCCATGTGCAATGTTGCATACATCTCATATATTGTTCTCTTCATTTAATTCCTTTTCTCTGTGTCTGTTTCAGACTCCATCCTTTCTACAGCCTGACAAATCCCCCACTTCATTGATAATTTTATCACCTGTATCTGATGTCTAGTTAAACTGTTGTAATAATTTGTTAGACTGTCTGCTGAGACTGATGTGACCAGGAAAGTACAAAGTGAATGTTGGTAACTATTTTTCATTTATAGGATGTCTCATGCTACCACAGCAGCTATAATAATCAATTCCTGTTGGCTTATCAGTGGATGCTAAACAAATGGAAGATTGGGGAAAAGAATTGTCATGATCTTAAAGAGTAACATGACAACTATACTCCAGCAGATGGTCTGATTCCCAGGTATGAGCTGCACAAATTTAACTCAGTGGGTCATTGAAAAGAAAGAAATAGAAGAAAAATGGACATGAAGTTGGGGGTGCTGGAGGGAGGTGAAGGTGGATCAACAAGGAATTAAAGGAATAGGATCAAAACACATTGTGTGAAATTCTCAAAATATTAATAAAGCATTATAATTAGAAAACTGATGTCATGGATTAATTATTAACCACAATGATTAAAATGCAACTTAAAACAGTTTGGTGGACACAGTAGTAGTTGGCATATGCTTATAGATTTGATGAATCACAAAAGATTGTATCAGTTGTGTAGTATTCCTTTTAAAAATTTTTGATTGATTTTAAAAATGTGGGAATAATGGGAAATTTGTAACTTGGGATATACAGTGCGATGGACATTATGAGAAATAAAAGGAGTTTAAGAAATTCCATCTGGAATGAACATAATTAGTATTGATTAGCTACTCAATTGGAAATAATCATAGTTCTCAAAGATATATGTGGCAGACTTCAGAATTCAATGTGCAACTTTTATCAGACATTACTGAGTTGTTACTTTTGGTAGTTATTATGGCTGTGTAGGAGTGCATCTTCATCCATAAGACACACATAGTGAAATACTGATAAATGAATATTTCAAGTCATCTATAACTTATTTTCAACAGATTTGACAGATGTATGCATATGTATATATAGGTGTATATCTAAATATAAATGTAATTATATATGTAAATCACACATGCTTAAAATATGTGTGGTGTTTTATCATCAGTGGTCAAATGAATATAACATAATGAAACAGCAGTATGACATTCTTCTCCTATCATCTCAGTGGAGAAAATAATTATGCTTCTTATACAGATGTTTTATTTATTACAGTAAGGCATAAAAATGTGAAATACATTCTGGGCATAATTCTTTAAAATAACGAAAAATGAATATTTGAGAATAAAAGGATAGTTGTTACATATCTTGGAAATTATGAACATTCAGAAAATTATAACTTTTATCATGACTTAATCTAGAATGACTAGACTTGTTGCCAGTGTGGGTTTTTATCTTTTTTCACAACTGGGCAGCCCAGCTGTCATGGACATGTTATTGTATCAGTCAACAAACTATAGGTGTGTTGCCCTTTATGACCAGACTCCCTTCATTTTGCTTTCATCTGAAGTATTTTTGCTCCAGTAAAGTAATTTTTTTCTCCACAGGAAGTGACTGAAGATGTTTATTTCACCAGCCTGAGAATAGGGCTTCTGGGTTCTCTCTCTCTCTCTTTTTTTAATGGGTAGTGCAAGTTAGCTTCCTTCCTCTGCTTTTTTAGTCCAGTAATGGCACAGAGATATTTCTGTATCATTTTTTTCACTGTGTAATAGATTCTAGTATGATTCCCATGAGTTAGATTCTATGGAAACATTTCCCTTACTAAGAAAAAAAAGTGCATGTAAAATTAAAATGCCTTTTCTAACTCTGGATGGAAGTGATGAGCCTTGATGTTTAATGATATTCTCTTGGAGCACACATTTCTAAGACTGGGGAAAATTACAACTAACTTTTTTCTTTCCTTTCTCTCTTGAAAGAAGAGGTCATTCTAAGATGATCTAATATTGCTTTCTAATAACTTTTCAGCATCCTTGATTACATCATAATGTACTTCACTTTCATGTAGAACCTCCTACCCAAGTCCAATACAAATTCTTCAACTTCCCTTTGCGTTTTGTATTCTGTTGTCTAGGGAGAAACCGTGAGAGTTTAAGAGCTATTTTTAAATTTCTATTAATGTATAAGCATCGGTTTTCTGCTAGACTTTTTCCCACTCTATATTGTTGCTATTTCTCTCTTTTTTTTTTTTTTTTAAAAAAAAAGATTATTTATTTATTATGTATACAGAAGAGGGTGCCAGATCTCATTACAGATGGTTGTGAGCCACCATGTGGGTGCTGGGAATTGAACTCAGGACCTCTGGAAGAGCAGTCGGTGCTCTTAACCTCTGAGCCATCTCTCCAGCCCTATTGTTGCTATTTCTCAAGAAATGGGTGTGAAGCATAGTGGGGAAGCAGTTTAGGGGTGATTGACACCCTTGATGAGAGGAGAGTTGCCTTTGGACTGGTCATTGTTCATAAGAAGATTAAAAAAAGCATAAGATTAAATTGCAAGCAACTGCCCCTCATAAGACTGCCATTATTCAGGAATGGAAAGAATATGCTGGAATGAAATTACGCTTACAGCATTTACAGCTTAACACTACCTCCCCAAGAGGGTTCTTGTCTTTTTTCTGGCTTCACTGCACATCCTCTGTCTCATTAAGCAGAGTGACATCCCTCCAAGGATTCTGGGTGACTGGTGCAGATATGAGCTATATGTCAGGACAGTCACTGCATGACATTAAGTCTGAGGAGACTTGAATGATAATGGGAAATGGATCCTAAGGTAGGAACTTACTCATCACATTCAGAACCAGAAATAATGTCACTGGGCCTGAAGCTTAAGACTGGGTTTTAAAGTAAAAGGAGGCCACAAATATGACCAAACTGGGATAGACTCTGTGCAGTACTGTCCCCCAGTCTCCACTTCATAGATCCACCAGCAACGATGACTCCATGGCTCTTGTTTTAAGCCACAGAGCCTTGGAGCGATTTGTTATGCAACTGTTACCAGAACAGAATTTGAATCTGAAAGTGTGAAGCTACTGTAATAAAATAAGGCATTTGCTGTTGGCCTTGGGGTCCAGCGGTAGCTAAAGCTGAGAGAACATACCAGAAATGATTCGTAAAAGTTGCAAAGATATTGAGGAAGCATTGCAGAGGTCTTGAGTGAAAGCGAAGAAGATGCTATTGAAGACTGATAAACTAGCACGGCGATTCACAGTCCTGCAGCCCATAGCGATGTGGGAAACAGGCAAGGACTCTGGTAAGCTCATGGATCAGCAGCTGAAAAGGCAGAGAGTGACAAGTGGCTTCTCCTTGGTAGCTGTGATAAAAAATAAGAGAAGAAAAGTAACACCAGAGAAGAAACCACAAAGGCTGTAACAGAATTTCGAGAAATTGCATGAGACAGAACCTTCTGAACTGGAAATTGAAACTGTTTCCTTGGTCTCTTCCAGGAAAATGATCCTAAAGGAATGAAATCCAAATAGGGCTGTGAGAGCTTCTGTTGGAAGCTAGCAAAGACAGATGTTGGTGTCTCAGACCCTTTCAGTCAGACAGAAGCCATCTAAAGAATGTAAAGGCATGCTCCATAGACCTTCCCTGCTGAAACACAGCCGTACTTGAGCCTGTGGGGAGGGCAGCCTTTGTGGGGTCCCAAGGTCTATCCACTCTTTAAAGGAGAGATGCATGATATGACTTTTGTTTAATAGAGTAGATTATGACTAGGTAAACCAAGATTTGAAAAGAATTGTATTAGTTTGAACTGCCAGTGACAGGGAAAGCAAATAAAATAAAATAAAATAAAAATAAAAAAAAACCTTAGAAGGCTTTTGGACTCTAACCTACCTCAGGTAGAAAAGCGATTTCTCACATGTAGCAAGTGGCTACATGTGCATCTTGCTCCTAGATACATCTGACTAACATCACAGTAGGGTATTAACTGAAAAAAAATGGATACTGTGATTACTAGTAGTGTCAGCAGCCATGCGAGGAAGGCTCTGCATAAATATGAGTTGAACAAGGATAAAGAAAAGAGCAAGAGTCGTGCCACAATAAACAGAGAAAAGCCCACGAGACCTTAGCCCTGGACAAAGAACAATAGGAAGAAAGGAATGTAGAGAGTGGGAGAGATTCTTTCCTAGGGAAGAGCATGCCAACTGGTTATTCAATACCAAGTAGTCAACCCTGAAAACATACATATATGAGTAACATTATCCAGACTGAGCTGTTGTATTTAGGAATATATATATATATATATATATATATATATATATATATATATATTACATACATTTGAAAGGGAGCAGTGAAGAGTGTTTGGGAGGTTTTTGGAGGAGGAAAGGGAAGGGAGGAATGATGTAATTATATTATAATCTCAAAAAGAAAAGAAAAATAATGAAGAAAAAAACAAACCACAACAACAGCTAAAAACTTAATGTAAAAGTTAGGAGGACATTGATATAGAAATACCTAAATGTTTACTAAAAACTATGAGTTTCATAAATTTATGGCATATTGAAGGATGTCTAATTTTCGAAGAAGAATTACGTTTAGAATTGTGAAGGAACTGAAGTTCAGTTGAAAGCAGGATTGTGTTATGAATGAGTAAGAGTGCAATGTTACAAACATAACAGAGACAGAATCTGATATGAAAATTCTATTACAGAAACTCAGGCTTTTAATAAACCATTCCCTTCACTTGTGAACATTCAGTGGAAATAAATATTGCTAGGAAACACAATAATTTAAAGCAAAACATCTACATTTAAGTGTTATTTCTTCAAATTACTATGGCTTTGACTTAAGGCAATTTAAATAGTCTTTTTATATAAACATGTATTTACCTATATTATATACGTAATTATCATCTATATACCTTCAGACTACTGAGATAGTTAAGTGGAAGAACTCATGTAAATCCTTTATCTCAGTATCTGGAAAATGGTATGTGCACAATAATGGCACCTGTGGTCACATTACTTTATAACCATAACAGCTCCTTCATCATTTGTACTTTATTTATTTATTTGCTTGTTTGTTTATTTATTTATTTTTTTTGAGACAGGGTTTCTCAGTGTAGTTTTGGTACCTGTCCTGGATCTCACTCTGTAGACCAGGCTGGCCTCGAACTCACAGAGATCTGCCTGGCTCTTCCTCCGTGGTGCTGGGATTATAGGTGTGCACCACCACCGCCTGGTTGTCAACGTGACAATGTGTTATAATCCAGATGCTAACCTGGATGTTGGGTATATCACTGTGGTTGAGATGTACTTAATTCCAGTACTTACAGTCTAGCCTAAGAGACAAGCAATTAATCAAGTGATTGCAATTTTGACATCTAACCGTCCTGAGGAAATAAAAGCTGCTATGTGCATATGCATATGCTGAGTACAGAGTGTGCAGCTTGTCTCAGAGATTTGAGGAAGCCTTGGAGGAGGTGGAGTAGGAGGCCAGCCATTCTTCAAAACCTTTTACAATGGCCCAGATCCAACCTAGGAGGCTTTTCTACTCTCCACCTTCATCACGACTTAAATTGTTTCTTAAATACCCATCTCATAATACTATCACATTAGAAATAAGCTTACAGATCTGAACTTAGGGGCGGGGGTATACTTAGATTGCAATAACAATGAAAGATATTCTTACATCTAAGTATACCCCCGCCCCTAAGTTCAGATCTGTAAGCTTATTTCTAATGTGATAGTATTATGTCCAAATTTAATTATCACAATAAAATGATCCAGGTCATTGAGGGAATACTGCACTCTTATTGGTTATACATCTAAATAAGACATTGAAATTGGTGGTGGTGGTGGTGGTGGTGGTGGTAGTGGTGTGTGTGTGTGTGTGTGTGTGTGTGTGTGTGTGTGTGTGTGTGTGTGTGACAGAAATTTGGAAAGTGCATTGTATCTCTTGGAAAAAACCCACTGTCTATCTCCCTGCGTGCCTTAGTGTTTTCTTTGAGGAGTTATTTTGCCATGCTAATTTTTATTGTAGTCTTACATTATTTTCCACTTCCCTTTCCCAAATTGCACAATCATCTGTGCTATCCATAGTCCAATTTGAGAAATAATTGAATAAAATAAAACAGAGAAGCATATTCCCATGGCCTAGCTAAAGGAAAAAGAATTTCAATAATGTTTTCTTAGTCCAGAATCACTTCTTTGCCCTGATGTTATTTTTACTCCCCTCAATTCCATTTGAAAGCTGCAGAAAGTGCCTTTTCAGAAGCCTGACTATCCATCTAGATGTCTTTCTAAATATTGAAACTGAGCTGGTGTGCTATGCTTCGACAAGCTCTCATCTTCTTGTAAGTCTCTTCGAGCTCCTCATCCTGGATCCTTTATTTTTATTTCCCCAGGAAACCAATCTGATTACTCTCAACCTTTGCAGAGCAGTATTTGTGACTCATGATTTCTATTCTTCTCCTTTAGCACAAACCAAATCTAAACAGACTTCTTTTTTTCCCTGTGCTCACTTTACTTGCTTATTTTGATTGCTGCTTTCATCATATGCTGTTTATGAAACATAAGGAAGAGACAGAATTCCGATTTATTTTGATAATGGTTTTTCAATTCACAAAGCAACTGTGTCATATCAAGTAAGATTTGTGGGTGTTTTTTTTTTTTGTCATATCTATTATCTTCTACTAATTCCTATACATTTCGTGGTTATATATCTAGTCAAACTGTGACTGTATCATTTATTCTCTAACCAGGATATGGACAATGGTGGGCTTGAATAACATCAGTTTTACTGTGTGAACTTGAGCAAGGTATTTGAAAAATTCCGTCTCAACTTTTCATCCCTAACATGCTAGTAAAATGATTGGTTAATGGTTGAGTTAAACCAAATGCTTTTGAGATTTTTATTTTTCACTAAAATACTTAGGGTTAGTTTTGACTGCTATAATTATTAATAATACTTTTCCCTTCATTACCCTGACAATCATTTGTCAACTAGGAAAATTAGTATTTAAATGGTTAGCTGGTAGACTTACCATAATGCATAATAAAATTATATGTGCCTTTTGCATATGCACACACACATAGTACATGTATACAGACAGATTGATTGGTCAAAGATAGATGATAATATTTGGCATAATTGGTATGCCCTTAATAAAAGTTACTTCTTTTCTTGTCACACTCCTTCCTATTATATACTGCAGACAGAATGTTCAGTTATTGTATTGCCATATTTTCTTTTCTTTTCTTTTCTTCTTCTTCTTCTTCTTCTTCTTCTTCTTCTTCTTCTTCTTCTTCTTCTTCTTCTTCTTCTTCTTCTCCTCCTCCTCCTCCTCCTCCTCCTCCTCCTCCTCCTCCTCCTCCTCCTCCTCCTCCTTCTTCTTCTTCTTTTTTTTGGTTTTTCAAGACAGGGCTTCTCTGTGTAGCTTTGCACCTTTCCTGGAACTCATTCTGTAGTCCAGGCTGGCCTCAAACTCACAGAGATCCTCCTGCCTCTGCCTCCCGAGTGCTGGGATTGAAGGCATGCACCACCACCGCCTGGCTCATATTGCCATATTTTCATAAACTTTAGACTCAATCCAACTTCCTCTAGAGAGTGTTTCATAAGAATGTAGGATGCTCAGGCCACGGATTTACAAGGTTTTACAGTAAATCAGCCACAGAAGGATCTCATGGTATAAACTTTTGTATGAAAAATAATTTTCAAAGGATGTAACTAGACCTTTTCCAACAGACTTTAAGGTGTGGTAATGTCCCATGGCTGGGAGATTTTGAAGAAAATGTAGAAAGGGAATCAGTAATAATGCATAGTTGGATAAAGTAAACATATATCTGTGAAATGAGAGTAGAAGCCAAGAAAATACTAAAAATAGTTGAATCACAACTTACCTAACATCCATGACTTAGGAACAAGATTAATTAGAATCTACTGATAACTTAATCTTTATATAGAGGGCAACCACCTTAAGCATCATGATTTATTGTACCTACATTGTGTGTGTGTGTGTGTGTGTGTGTGTGTGTGTGTGTGTGTGTGTGTGTGTGTGTGTGTGTAGGACACTAACTGATACCAGGTATCTTCTTCAATGACTTCTTCCCCTTATTTTCTGAGACAGACTGTTTCACTGAACCTGAAGCTCACTGCGTGGCTGTACTGGCTTATGAATGTGTCACAGGGTTGTTCTGTCTCTGCCTGCTTAGCACTGAGATTCCAAGGCATGCCCTGTGGTGTCAGACTTTTTATATTAGTTATGGGGATTCAATTCAGGTTCTCATGCCTGTGTGGCAAGCGCTTTAAGGACTGACAGTTCTCCACAGTCCACTTTCATCTATTTTAAGTGAATTGCCGGTGTAGAAGACAGTGATACAGAATTTTCTATCAAAAGAAGCTACTTTCAACTCTTTTTAACTGCTTATCAGTGAACAACATCCTATATACACGGACCTTTTTTCTCTTCCTTCAATCTAAAATGCCTTTCTTCAGAACACTTGCACATTAATTTTTTTAAGTAAGCAGTAAGTTAAAATTGACTAAATATCTTTGCTGTGATGGATATTTATGCATATCCCTGGTCCCCAAGAAAAGCTGTGGCATGTATTACATACAAATGAAACTGCCACATCCTAAAATTATGAATTTATCTTACTGAAGTCTATTTCATTATAATCCACATAAATGACTAGTTTAGGTAGGAATGGAAATGCATTGCATAAATGTTAATGGCCTAATTCTGTGTTCCCAAAGTATATTGAAAAATTTGATCCTACAGTGTTGGAAGGTGAGTTCTTTTTGGATGTGTTTAGGTAATAAGCATGGAATCATGCTGTTATAAAAGGACTGATGGGAAGTGAGTTCTCTCTCCCTTCTGCTCTACTTCTGTGTGGGAACACAGTAAAAAGGTCCACAAGACAGTCTAGAAACCTCCTTCTGGACTTCTTAGACTCCTGACCTGCAAAAAGATAAAACAAAGCAAAACAAAACCCAATTTCTATACTTACAAATTACTCTGTGATTCCCTGTTAAGGTAACATAGAATGGATTACGTTAACAAAACAGGTCATTAAAAGATGACTAAAAACAAGTGTTTTAACAGAAAATTATTTTTTAAAGTGCACATCTATTATCAGGCTTCGAGAGCTTTACTTTCTCTGTATTCATGCAGACTGCAGTAGCTGAGTATTTGGGGGCCCTGCACAAGAGGTATCTGATGGGAAATGTGGTTATTTTTCATCCACTGGAGTGGAACTCTTTATGAATATGTTACATTGCAAAGATGAGCATTTAAAAAAATTGTTGGAGCTGGGCGGTGGTGGCGCACGCCTTTAATCCCCGCACTCAGGAGGCAGAGCCAGGCGGATCTCTGTGAGTTCGAGGCCAGCCTGGGCTACCAAGTGAGCTCCAGGAAAGGCGCAAAACTACACAGAGAAACCCTGTCTCGAAAAAACCAAAAAAAAAAATTGTTGGACTTTAAAAGATTTTTTTTTTTTGCTTAGATATTAAACTTTTACAAGTATGTCATTCTGAGTCATAGTGTTTCCATTTCTTTTTGGACAGGATCTCATTCTCTAGCCCAGATCAATATAGGTCTCACTGTGGAATCAGGCTGGAGCCTTGAACATGAAATCGTCCACTGTTCTCCGTCTCTTGGGTGCTGGCATCAGAGGCATGAACCAGCATCCCAGGCTCAGCACATCTTTTCCTGGGATCCAGAGTTCTGGCGCTGATGATGTAATGCTTACTTTCTGTAGCCTTTTCTGATGCTAAGTCCAGAACACAAAGGGAGCCCCATTTCCGTTGCTTCCCTGTGAGCAGTGCTGGTGTCCATACAGCCTTTCAAACCTTTGCTCCACATCAGTCAGAAAGAAAACCGGAGCTGCTGGTTTTTTTTTTTTTTTTTTTTTTTTTTTTTTAATTTTTTTCTCCTCGGTTTTGCTCATCATCTTTTAATGCTTTGCTGTCTTTTCACTTTTATCTGAATTTTACAGCAAGATCAGTGGAGAGAGCTGGCTGGAGGGGTTTTCTGTTCTCCTTTCTCTTATATAACGAACCCAGGATGTTTGTATTAGGATGCTCTTCTACTGAGAAGGTAACAAAAACAGCCTTTCCTCCATTGCTTGTGTTCCAGTTCTTTCTCGACATATGCATCCCATCCTTCATGTCCCCAAAGTTTGCTGTCAAATTTCTCTGCCACATTCTTTGACTTTACATACATGAATCCTAAGAAAATTCTGACTTCTTCCTCTTGTCACTCCTGGAGAGCTCATATAAACTTAGACCCGGTCGATGTGCTAGAGTTTACATCTCCATTTCCCTCCCTGCAAATTCTTTTCCTCACTCTCCTTTTGTTTTTGGCTCTCTCAAATATTTCCCTAGAAAACAACGAACATTATGAAACTGAAGTCTTTCATTAGTGATTCCTGCCACCAATATATAACTTGTCTTTCTATAGTCATACTAATTAGTATAGAATATCAATACTTCTTTTATTACAAGTAAAAGATGGAATTTATGCAAACAATTTTGCAGTTATTATGCTCTCAGTAAATATCTTTTATTAGAAATGCTTGGGTTACTATTATTGTTATTGTTAATTTACATTTAAGCTTACATCTTTTTCTATATTGAACTTATAGACGTTAAAGAGACAGGAAGAGACTTATGACAACCCAGGCATGTCAAGTTGACAACTGAAGTTAATTTTGTCACAAAATAATAGAATTGATAGCAATGTTTGTTCTTCAAAGATGCCTTCTTCCACTTACATCCTGGTACTTCCTTGTCGGATATTCATCCTAACAATGTTAAATGAATTGTAGAATTGTACTCTTCTTAGATTCAGGCTCCTCCTCCATTCTACCTACCTCCTCTGTATTTGCTTGAATTGTACACACAAATAAACACAGAGAACATTTTGGTGATGTGACTAGTTTGAGTTGATCATGCTGTTCTCCAAGACGATCTATTAGAGTCCTAATGTCCACTACTTAGAGTGTGATTTTATTTGGAGACCGCATCTTTCTAGAGGTGACCAAGTCAAAATGAGGCCATTAGCATAGGGTGATGTCTTCAGGAAAAAGGGAGAATTTGGACAGAGAGATAACATGCCCACAGGAAGAGAGTGATGTGAGGAGAGGAAGGGAGAAGACAAGCACCTTCAAGATGATGAGAGCTGAACATTACAGTCTATCCTCAGGGCCTACAGAAGGACCAATCCTGAATTCTGGGACTGTGGGGTGTTACTTTTCTTCTGGGTAAGCCCTGCAGTTTATAATGCTTAGTTCAATCAGCACTCGCAATGTAAACAAGGCCCAACAGATAGTTGAGTTTAGCAGGACTAGCCTCGATTTGTTGCTTGGTTATTTCAGACAAAGGCAGCTGAAGTTGTACTTTTTGGAGCATTATGTTCCTGGGATCAACTTTTAAAACTTGTTTCGGTTTATATAACCGTGCTGTGATGCCTGGAGACCTACATTTGAGTGAAGAGAGAAAGTGGAGCCTTGTAGAAGACACAGGAAACAAGATCCCCTGTCACCTGTAAGCAGTCCCCTCCTGCCAGCTGTCATTAAGGCAAAGATGCAATTGGGTTTAGATTCTCTCACTTGTTGGGAGGGGTGGGGCAGTGGAGTGACGGAACATGAAGACAGGTGCCTAAAGAGTGCAAGCCGAAGCTCCAGAGAGGGCGAGGATGAAGCTGTTCATCCTCGATTTCCCCAGACCCACCCACCCACTCTGTAGCTCTGTGCTCAGGCGAGCGGTGCTGAAGGAACAGCTCTAACAGAGGCTGTTTTCGGGCGGGGGTTGCGGGGTGGGGGGGGGGGGGGAAGGACCAAATCTGTGGATCCACATCTAAGCTGGGCACCTTCACTTTCAACCGGGTGAGCCCCTCTGCTCCCCACCGCCTCGCCCCGTCCTCCGGGGTCAGCCTCCTCTCCAGGGCAACAGCCAGCCGGGCTGAAGGTCTGCGGCGGGGTCGGGCTGCGCCAGCTGGACCCGCCCCGAGCTCCATGGTTCGCCCAGCCCCGCGCGATGGGGACTCTGGGCGCGGAGGGTGGCTCTGGGAGAGCCCGCAGATCTCAGCAGCGTGAAGGCGGGGAGCGCAGCGGGCGGCGGGCGGGGACTTTCTCCCCGACCTCGGCACCCAGGGAAGCGGCTCAACCACCTGAACCCCGAAAACGCCAACAAGTAGTTTCTCCTTCGAGAAGGGCGGCTCAGCGGGCCGCAGAGACTCCGTCGGGCTTCCGGGGAAAACCTCGTCTACTCGGAGACCCAGGCAGATCCACTTTTCTCCCTGTCTCCTTAAGGTATCCGGGGACGAGGAGGGGGAGTAAGAAAGGGCGGTGCAGGCGGGCATCCCCCTGCCTGGCTGTGAGAATGTGGATGCGAAGAGCCCTAGGGAGAGACTGGATACAGCCGGTCTCCCAGCTCAGGGACCCAGGGGGTGTGCCTCCTGCGGCTTCTCCTGGGCCTCACCCCTCCTCGAAAGCAACCCCCCGACTCTCCACCTCAAGATTATTTGTTTTTCTTGGGAATGGGGGGGGGAGGGGGAGGGGTGGGATCGATTGCTCACTTTTTGTCCTCAAAGATGGATCCTAGTTAGTCCAGTTTCCTTCCCCAAGTAATAATAACATTAGCAACAGCGATAACAGTAATGTGAAGAGGAAATTGGAGGAGGAAATTAGTCAGAAGTCTCCTTGGTGAAAGGCAGCGAAGCAGCAGGGACGTGTGTGTGTGTGTGTGTGTGTGTGTGTGTGTGTGTGTGTTGTTGTTGTTGTTGCTGTTCTGATTTCCGTCTTCAGTTTTCTGCTTGGTAGGTGAGGGAGGGCAGTGAACGGAGAACAGAGCGGGGCAAACGGGTATCCAGGCTTGGCCAAGGGTATGCAGACAGCTGGGGCCCCCGAGGGCTCCCCCCCTCCCCAACACTGCTAAGTTGCCTTAGCCAACCTAACTCCCTGGTGGGAGAAATGACACTAAAACCAGGGGAAGGGGTTGAAAGAGATGTGGGAGAGTGGGGCAGGGGGTCCGTCTAAAGAGAGGAAGGTCCTGGGGCAAAGAGGGGGTGCTGGAGAGTGAGCAGTGGAGGGTTAGGGGAGCTTGGGGACTTAAAGCAGGCTGGATTTGTCAGGGACAGAGGAGAAACAAGGTGGAGGGTAAAAGGAAGGGGAGGTCAGAGCCAAGGGTGGGTGGACTGTGTGCGGCAAGAGAAAAGGTTTCCTGGAAGGTCAAGGGAAACTCAACTGTTCTTGATTCTCTATGGGAACCTGGGCCAGGCATGATGCAAGAGGCGGCGGGGACCGGACTGGATACCAAGCTCCTCCTGGGAGGGTCCTTCCCACTTGCCAGCTAGTCATCTTGGCACTCTGTGGTTGAGGTGGGGGGTAGAGGCGTCCGCGCGCGCGCGGGGTGGGGGGTGGGGGTCATGGTGAGTCTATGGCCCACGAGACTCGGCTTTCACTCGGTGCCCTGTTCGCCTCCCCTAGTCATGTCTGAGCCACAGCGATGGGCAAGATCGAGAACAACGAGAGGGTGATCCTCAATGTCGGGGGCACCCGGCACGAAACCTACCGCAGCACCCTCAAGACCCTTCCCGGAACTCGCCTGGCCCTCCTCGCCTCCTCCGAACCTCAGGGCGACTGCCTGACCGCGGCGGGCGACAAGCTGCAGCCCCTGCCCCCTCCGCTCTCTCCGCCGCCGCGACCGCCTTCCCTGTCCCCGGTCCCCAGCAGCTGCTTCGAGGGCGGCGCGGGCAACTGCAGTTCCCACGGTGGCAACGGCGGTGGCGGCGGCGGCGACCACCACCCTGGGGGTGGCCGCGAATTCTTCTTCGATCGCCACCCCGGGGTCTTCGCCTATGTGCTCAACTACTACCGCACGGGCAAGCTGCACTGCCCCGCCGACGTGTGCGGGCCGCTCTTCGAGGAGGAGCTGGCCTTCTGGGGCATCGACGAGACCGACGTGGAGCCCTGCTGCTGGATGACCTACAGGCAGCATCGCGACGCGGAGGAGGCCCTGGACATCTTCGAGACGCCCGACCTCATCGGGGGCGACCCTGGGGACGACGAGGACCTAGCGGCCAAGAGGCTGGGCATTGAGGATGCTGCAGGGCTTGGAGGACCCGATGGCAAGTCTGGCCGCTGGAGGAGGCTGCAGCCCCGCATGTGGGCCCTCTTCGAGGACCCCTACTCATCCAGAGCCGCCAGGGTAAGACCCGAATCTACCACCTTTCCCTGTGGCCGCAAAATCTTCCAACTTCCCTTCAAACTTTGGTTCTTTCCTCCAACAGCCCCTGAAATGAAGAGGAAGAGGGGGAGCTCACTAGAGATGGTTTTCGAGGGTCTCCATGTAGGGTAGGGAAAGCCCAGAGACCCTTGCCTCATCTTTCCACCCTCCCTGACCGTCACTCTACTGACCTTCCAATCAAACAGATTTATTCTAGCAGGTGCGACCCATGTCAGAGTCCTGGGCTGTGTCCTAATGCCTTTGCTATATTCACCTTAGTTTTTGCCTTAACTTTTTTTTTTTTGGTTCCAACTTTTTCCGTTAGCTAGGATGTGTTTCGGAGTCTGCTGTCCATCCTGATGTGACATTTTCAACGAGGCCTGACTCTCAGATCTGACTCACCAGGGCGGTAGCTACAAGAACGGTCTACTGTGAGGACAGAGAAAGGGGAAATGGAACCTGCATCCTTGGACTGGGTGGAGGTAGGGTGTGTAGGGAGGATCATTGTGTGAGGAGAATACTCCTGTCCCTGTCTCTTCCCAAGGGAGAAGACTATGTTGTTACAATTGCTGTTCCTAATGTTCCTGCCTGCACTCTGGATCCTCAGGCTGGGTGTCTTTCTTCTTAGGTGTGTTTTTTCAGGTTGATCGGGAATCAAGCACCTCGTTGACCTGTCTTCTGTTCTCTATAACCCAGTGACTCTGACTATTGAAAACTTTCTCTGACTTTTTAACATTATAATCTTAGCCTCAATGTTTCTTTTAGGTTTCTAATTTAAGTGAGCAATTACATTTACTCCATGCCTTTCCTAGGTACCTTCCCAGAATCCCATGAAGGGACTAGAGATATTACTAATGATGGTGTCTCCAGTTGAAAGGAAATAGGAGAAATAAAAAAAAAATCCCAAACACAATACAGTATCTGAATTGGTCTTAATTATATATGAGGACAGACACTGAATTTAGTAAATCTTTACAAATGCATATGTCTTGTTTTTGCTACCCAGAAAAGACCCTCATCCCTTCAGGATGGTAATTATCCCTCCCTAAGTTTGGCTCCATCCTCTTGACCAGTTTTCTTTGAAGAAATCTTTGCATCTTAGCTATTGTACTACTATCTACCCACCAACTTCCAGGGAGATATGCTTCTGACACCATCTCAGAAGTGTGCACATTTGTTTGGTTTTCAGGCAGAAGTAGGACACAAAGAGACAAAGTAAAATAGTGATGATCTCTAGGGCCTGGCCTTTGGAGCCATGCATAAACTTGAGCATGATCTTACATTCCTATATTCAAACATGGAATCACTAATGATAATCCTAAAATTTTGCTTTAAAAAGTATTCCATAACTGCAAAAAGAGTTTGCATTTTAGAGGTGATTATTGATAGATGGACAAGGTGGTGTATGTCTTCAATCCCAGTACTTGGGAGGCAGAGGCAGGCAGATCCAGGAGTTTGAGGCCAGCGTGGTCTACAAGAGCTAGTTCCAGGACAGCCAGGCTACACAGAGAATCTCTGTCTCAGACAAAAAGTACTTATTGATATCAATAATATCACAGGCTCGTGAACATTACTTTGCATTTTTTGGTCTTCAGCTGAATGCCACTGTGCTCTTCCCCCTGGGTGGAGAAAGAGATAACTTGATTTTGTTTTCAGGTTCATCAGATGACCGTTTTCTTCAGTCTGTATACAATAAAACAAACAGATGTTTTATTATTTTTCTTCCTGATAACTTAGCATGATATCTTCAGTTTTGTATTTTATCTTTGTGTTTTGTATTTTATAGTAAGCCAGGTCCTATAACTAAAATTTTTATGAAGTGACCGACTTTTATTCTTACTATGAAATTTGACTCTATTGATTATTAGCCAAAGGGTAGTTCATTGACTTGGCAGTTACTGCAGATCATACTTAGATTTTGTTGTAATTATATGGAAGATTTAACTTGTATCTGTTGTAGATGAAGAAAGAATCAAGCGATCAGTACAAGGTCAGGAGCAGGTGAGAACAAAATCAGCTGACAGTCACCAGCCTGGCCTGAGATCTGTTTTAGAAGTCACCTCGCAAGGACCTTCTCCTTTCTAAATGAGATGAGGAAAATAAAGAATCAGATGTTAAGAAACGGCCAAGGTCATACATCAAATTGTTAGCTGAACCACAATCATTCTAGTGGTGTCATGACATCCTCCCAGCCCCTTCCCACAAAAACCCTTGATCATAGCTGACTAGACTGTGGCGTCTCTGTATATCCTATTGCTCTTGTGATCCAGTGCTGCCTAAGATATTAACTGTGGTTCCCACTTGGAAAGGTCGTTTATGACATGTCCCTTCTTTCATGAACCCTGTTGGTACTTTCTGTTTGTCATTATCCAGTCAGTGTCTAGTATGCTGCTTTTCTTTGCGGACTTTGAGTTCAGGCAAGCACCTTTTCAAATCACTAAGGGTTGTCTAGATCAGAAGGCATAGATGAATTCGTAAGTGAGTTAATATTTGAGCTCCAAGGATGGCCTGAAATAATGATATCAGACTTTTTCTTCATGTAGAATACTACTGAGGAGGCACCAGGGTAAAACTGTGCTCAAGTGGTGTGATTCTAGGAAACATAAATCAATTATCAAGTGATTTCCATCAGCTCTTCTCTGATCATCACAAATCTCCTTCCTAATACAATATTTTATAAACTTTCTACCTTTCCATTAGTTCATATTTTTATTGTAATATGTAGATGGACAATTTTAACTGAACTTCTTTTTCAATTTTTACACTCATTCCTTTATATGTTTTATGATTTTCTAATATCAAGGAGATTGCTACAATTTTAAAATAGGTGTGATTTATTTTTACCCTTATGACCCACACTGTCACACTAAAACACTAGTTATAGGAAATGGTAATTGACTTTTATGACACTGCAATTTTGCCTCCTGTTGGCGGGCATGTCCTTTTATATCTAGAATTTTAATTTATGATATAAATAGATATTTGAGAGATTTTGGTCAATAAGTTTTTCTGCCATACGTATGAGTTCTTTTACTTGGTAAGAAATGTATAAAAAATTCCAACTTAAGTGGTCATGGAACTCTCTTGTGGAAAACTGTTCAGGAAAGAGAGAAAGTTGGCTCTATTGGCAATATTTACAAATAGTGATGAACAAGGAGGGATGCATTTGTGAAAGTGTTATGTAGTCTATACTTCCAACTCAACTTCTTCAGTTCAGAGCATGAGTTTTTATTCAAGATTCAGTGCAATAAGAGGATACAGTAGGTCGAAATTTCTGGGTAGAGCCTCTGGATTATTTTTTCAAGTTACTGTTACTCTAAGTATAAATTACCAGGCTTAGAAAAACATATCAAAGAATGTGTTTCAATTCTAAAGTGCTGAGGGGGGATTATGTTGACCCGAGTTCTTTCCATTTTTACTTTGTGGGTGCAGTGAGGTGACTGACTTCACTTCTGTTTGAGAGTGTGACCCCTTTTTGATGACTTATGCCTGTCTTTAATTACTAGGTAGATTTTTCACTTTTCATAGCTATGTTAAAAGAGCATTTTTTTTCTAATGGTCATATATAGCTCGCTCACAAATGATGGTAGCCAGATGTGAATTTCTTTTAGAAATCTTGTTTCTTCAGGTTGTATTTATTGTTTAATTACGCTACACCAAAATCTACATAAAATAAAGGCAAGGCATGTGGAAGATACTGTTCTTTGTTCTCAAAAAGCTAATTATTGTGTTTTGCAAAAAAAAAAAAGGTAGCCCTTCTCCAATTGTTTGATGGTAAAAACTACATTCTAGCTGTTTTATAATACCAAGGATGTTACATATTTTTCACCCCAGAGACCATTTGACTTTAGAGTCTCTTCTATCTATCATTTAAATTACTATGACAACTCATGTCTCCAGACTTTAGCCTGTGCCGTGGCCTTCATCTTCAACTTATCTTGGGTGTATTTTTGTCACAATGATTTCCCATTGTTAAAAATCTTTAGCTGATGCCATGAATTTCAGAATAAAATTTACACTGCTTAATATGATAATTAAGATTTTTATCGTCTAGCTGCTACTTCTACACCTTTTTTAAAGCTTCAACATCTTTCTCTTTGTCTTTAATGGTCAATGGACCAAAAATGGCATGCTTGGATAGGTCAGTTAGTATTGTCTTAGAGTTTTAATATGAGGGTTCTTTCAATCTTGGTTTTTTGATTTCAGAATAATCTATAGCCTTTTCCCAGTATAATGAAGGCTGTACTTGCACCAAACAAGTGAACTACTAGAATGTGGCTAAATTTCTTCATTTTTTTCTCTATTAATTTTGAGTCATGGCCAAGTGTAGAACAAAGCAAATTCAAGTTCATGTCCTTTAGAAGATTTTAATATGATGTCTGATTGTCTTCATTTTCAATCTAAGGACCTTTTGACCTTTTCCAGAACACTAATTATATAATTCATTAATAAATTCAGTTCTAGTTAAGTTGATGTACTGTGATGATTAAACAGGACCAGAGAGTACCTAAGTCTCAATATATCAGCAAAGGAACCAAGCCACTTATTGGTTACATTACATTTTTGGTAGCATATATGATCACACACTAAGAGATGTTTCATTGTTGGGTACCAGGTGTACCAAAGATGAATGTAGTTGAGCAGATTAAGTACACTTTTCATGTATACTTTTAACAGCTCATTTGTAGACTCAAGTTTAAAAATTGAATAGAGACAAGAAAGTGTTTCTTCCTTCTCAAGAGGTTATTTGCAAAGCAAATAAAAATAAAGAAATGTTCAAGTTTATGTGAAGATGCAGATCAAATTTTCCCATTTGGATATTTAAATCACCACAATTTATTTTTACTACCACAAAGTAAATGTATTTCAAGTTTTATATGTTTTGAACTTTTGAGTCATACATCCTTTTTATTATGGCAACCTTTAAGATATGTCTAAATGAAATAGCAAAGGCACTAAAGATAAATACAGCTCTCCAGAAGGAAATATAGAGTGGCAAATATTCTAAACAATAACCATGAATATATTACAGAACCATAATTCAATTCTGCTTGAAGTTTTAAGGGCTTTTCTTTTAGAACAGTTCAGACAGTCTTTTGTGATATAATAGCATGGTTTGATGCTTGTTTCACAGGCTGAAGGGTGGCAATTTTAATTCTGTGCAGTCAATATTTTCACAGGGAGTGAGTAGAATGTGGGTTTGGAGGGGAAAAGAAAGCTGAGGTAGAGAATATATATGGAAACAACTGGGGGAAAATCTGCATTAGGAGCTGTAAGAACCTTGCTCTTATTCTGTTGTCAAAACGGGTTGAGCTCAGTTCATCTTCTTCTGCCTTACTCCAGCAAGCAAATAATAAATAAAAACTGGGGATGACGCATTGGACTAAGATAGTACCAAAACATCTTTTCATCTCTAAGGTTTTGATGTCTGTAGGGTAATTATTGCTAAAGATCCTGGGTAGGAACAGCACGTCTGTACCCATTTCGATTGCACTCAGAGAACTGTCACACCAATAAGGTAAACTAGAATTGATTTTTTTCATTTGTAACTTTCTACCTTTTTTTTTCTCCCCCCTTACAGCTGTTGGGTAGCTGCTGCTCTGGTTACCATAGAAACAGTTAGCTCCTAGCTTCCTGTTTCCATTGAAAACAGCTTTCTCTTAACCACATATTGATCTCAGGAAATCATTTTGCTGTGGCTCTGTCATAAAAGCCATAAAGATGATCTGCTCCATCATTTCCTAGGTCTCAGATTCAGTGCAGGTGTAGATCCATCCACCCACAAGGGTAACTGATTAGATAATCTCAATTTTATTTCCATTTGAAAAGTGCCTTGGCAAAGACACCATCCTTTTCTCTTTCCCATATTTTATACAACAGGGAGAGTCTTATTCATGTGAGGCTTTCGAGATGTGTCTAACACGTTTAAATGTTTACAAAACTGTTGAAATCCTTCCAGTTTTCATCTCCTTCATAACCTAGACTATCAGAGTGAATGTGGAGAATAGTTTGCTGTCTGGCACACTTGAAAGCTAAGATTTAATGTGTTCATTTATCAGAACTTTCAAAGTGATATGTATGTTTATTATATAGGGCTCTGCATTTCTCTTTTGAGAACATAGTCTATTGCAGTATATAGGTGTTTACATATAAAAAAAGATGAAAAATACATTTTCAAGGAACAAGTTTATGTAATTTTATATGGAAAGGAGATGGAGATTTGTAGGAATATGGTTTTAAGTTTCAAGAATACTTTATGTGTTTGGTATATATATTCCAAATACCCAATATATGTATGTATATATCCCAAATAGTATATATATATATATATATATATATATATATATCCCAATCCCAAATAAATATATATGTTTATGTTTATACACACACATCTCCCATATATAAACTGTTTCTACAGGATTTATGACTGAGAAATGAAATAGACTTTCAGTGTTCATGAGGATTAGATTTGGAAGAAAATTCAGTCATCTGCCCCAACTTCCTCCTTTTTAAGAGACAAACTGACATGTTCTGGCCATGACTAGTTAGTGATAATTGAGGGGCTAGAATTAAGATCATGTGACTTCTGGGTCAGTGTTCTTTCCATTCAAACGAGGTTGCTTAGTCTAGCCTGTGCTTCCCATTGAATGCATACACTTAGTCACCGAGAAGCAGCAAGTATCTTAGGAAGAGTAATGTCAATCTCTGCCTAAAATGATCAATCTGTGTTTATTGAGCAAATATCAGGGAACTGCCACTTCTGTAGGGACCATCAGAGCTTCCATGTATCTTTCCAGGCTGCCTTCTTCAGTTCCACATTCTGTCTTTGTACTGCCTTTAAAGCTACAGAATTAACCTTCTGACACACCAACCTCCTTTTTATCCTCACAGTCTGAAAGCTTGACTCCTTGGTGTCTAAAGATTTTCCCTTGTTCAACTCTTATAAGATTTATTGTTTTTGATTTCTTAATGCAATCCTGGTTCAACCTGTGGGTGATGGATAACATATTTTGTAGAGGGTAGTCTTTTCAAATGTAGTTAACCAGGATTATGTGTTTATACTAGGATAACTGGTGATTAGGGAAGGTAAAATGTATTTAAGGCTGGTGGAAATACAGTTGTGAAGTTGGACATTATTGTGAGATCAGTAAACACAATGCATTTTTTTCCTGCACCATTTTATAATGGTCAGTTAGTTGAAGGCATATAGTGTGATTGTAAAGCAATGCTATAATTGTGGCAGTGTCTGACAGAATGCATTTTTTAAAAGATTTATTTTTATTATATATATGTGTCTGTGTGGGTTTATACACATGGCACAGGTACACATGTCCGCAGATGTCTGAAGTGTCAGATGCCCCTGGAGTTGGGGTTACAGGCACTTGATGTGGGTGCTGGGAATTGAACTCAGGTCCTCAGGAAGAGCAGTATGTGCTCTTAACCACTGAACCATCTCTCCAGCCCCCTCCCCCCCCCAATGCATTTTATAGGACTCAAAACAGAAAAATTCTGGGCAGAATGATACTTATGATACAAAGCTAAAAATACTCCAGGACTGCTATAGTAGGTTAACTGGGCTCTTCTGAAACTTGACCATGATAAGGACATTCTTCCAATATGATAGTATTTAGAACTCAATGTGTTCAGAAAATCCTATGAAGATACCTCGGGGCATCTCAATTATTCTTTATGCTCTTGTGTGTGAAGAAGATCTATGTCTGTGTGCTATCAAAAAGTACTGACATTCTTCATGCATCTAACTAAATGTTTAGGTTTTATTTATACAGACAAGGCTCAGTTAAGGTGATTTTCTGCTTGTTTATCCACGCCATTGTACTGTTGACATCTTTAAAAACTGAAACAAAAGCTGGAACAGTCTATTGCTGGTGGGGCAGGGTTCTTTGATTTTTTTTTTGAGACAGCTTATGCTGGTCTTGATTCATTATGTAGTTGCAGATGACCTTGAACTCCTTATCATCCTGTCTCTACATCCCAAGTACTAGGATTTGAGGGATATGCCACCATACCTGGCCCGAGACAATCTTTTTCAATAGCTAACTAGTGATTTAGTCTCAGGAGTAGCAAGTGCTCCCCATTAAGTTACCTTTCTAGAAAAAGACTTAGGGACGAAAAACCAACAACATTGGCTGCACATATTCTTTTATTTTATATCAATATTTTGTCTAGATTGAAAAATACTTAGGGAATCAAGGGAGAGGAAAATGACATAATTACATTTCAATTGAAATATGTTCAAATATTCAGTAAATATAAAATAATTTTTTAATAAGATAAAACCATTTTAAAGATTATCAACACACTCAAATAATATGTTTAATTTTAAGACTACATGGTAATGAATTATGTTCATGCAAAAGCCCTTTGGTCAAATAATTGAGTAGTTGAGTGCTTTGCAGGATGTATATAAAAATTCATATCTGAGTTCTTAAGTATACAATGGAAATTCAGATATGAATTGTTTATTTTAGTAGTTTTGAATTTATGGATTTATTATAAAATGCTATTTACTAAAAGAGAATATTGTATAGTAATTATATTGGTGCCATAGTAGTGACCATAGGATGAATAAACTTTGTGTTTTTACTGATGTTGTTATATTAATTTTGGATAAGATTAGTAAAATTAGCATTTAAGGAAAAATAACAACACAGTTACTGTGGTTTAACTTATTCTTAACTTGTCCATCATTCAGGCATCTTGCAGAGAGAAATGACAGAGCAATTATGAAAGCTGTGAGAATATCTGCAGTACAACCACTGTTTTGGGTAGATTAAGTAGAAAATGGGCAGAATATAGCTGTGACCTTTTCTTGTCTATAAAATTGAGCCTGAAATAACAGTAGGCTTTGGTTTGTCCTATACCAATTAGAATTGTATGATGAGATCAGAGTGAATCCATTACAGTCCTGTCATGTGACCAACAGATGCAGCAAAGTTGAACTATTGTATTTATACTATGAATGATAAATATTGGTGAGCTTATGATTCATCTCTAGTCTCATAATTGTATATATTATACCTTGCTATGTAGAGACACAGAATTCAAACAAATTAATGACATAATATTTAATATATTAGACTTCAAAGACATTAGAATGATTAGTCTTGATGTAAAAGCAGGGTTAGGTTTAATTAATTTTCTTACTTTTTTAATATATTACATTTTAGTTGCAATGTACATATTATCAGATTTTCATAGTTTTTAAATTTAGTGGTTTTTTTTCAACCTGCTCCTCTAAATTTCTTTGGATAGCATTGATTTAATGAATATTTGATTCATCTGTCTAACATTGATTTGTAGAACTAAGCATAGGGGACAAGGATCTTCATATATTCTTTCAGCATGGGTTTCTTTGTTGATAGCATTTTGTGTTTTCTCTACCTTGGTCTGAATTTATTGGCTGATGAAATAGCATATTGTAAAACATGACAATATTCTCCTCTAACTAAGAACCAAGTGAAAAGCAAGAATCAATGATCTTAATGCTTTTAACTTTATGTCTCTCAACTGGCAACTGCTTCAACAGTTGGCCAGGACTACGCTGCACAATAAGAATTCAAAATAAATTGAGACTTGGCATTTGGTCTCAGGATACATATTTGCAGGGAGAAAAAGATCTATAAATTAATAGTTATAATATCATACATTACATACCACACACTTTATTGAAGATAGGATATAAGGCAAATACATGGAGTAGGGAGGGAGGTAGGCTGTTGTGTAAGGAAGGCATCATCTTAATTGACTCCCAGAAGATACATAGACATTTGCACATAACCAAAGGGAAGGGCAACATAGCAGTGAAAAACATGGATGCTTCATAGCTAGTATCACATCAAGTAACACTGGATAACAGGGAGGTCAGAGGGCATGGGATATAGAAAGACAGGATAGTACAAGGTCAGAGGGCATGGGATATAGAAAGACAGGACAGTATAAGGTCAGAGGTCACAGGATACAGAGAGACAGGCTATCTTATCTGGAAGCACTCACTTTGAAACTGCTTCTCTTCTTTGGGTCAGAGAGATGGAAACTCATCTGGCTGCTTCCCACTTGGTTTTGAGGCGAGTGTAGGGTTGGACTCAGCCTGCTACATTTTCATTCTCACAACACGTTAGATTCAGGAGTGATCTTTAGAAGTGATTTCTCTGAGTCCCCTTTGGGTCACTGAGCTAGAGAGAAAGTGACAATACCTTGTTGAATGGTTGCTATAAAGGCAGTGCACGCCTTTAATCCCAGCACTCGGGAGGCAGAGCCAGGTACATCTCTGTGAGTTCGAGGCCAGCCTGGTCTACAGAGCGAGATCCAGGACAGGCACCAAAACTACACAGAAAAACCCTGTCTTGAAAAACCAAAATAAATAAATAAATAAATAAATAAATAAATAAATAAATAAATAAATAAAATTAAAAAAATAAAGATAAACTAAAGGTATTTGTGTTAAAAATCCTGGTCCCATTCTAAAAACATCATTTGTCTTGCTATAATTATTATTAATGCTTTTGAGGCATTTTGGGAGGTAATGTGGTCGCAACCATCAATCTTATGGAAATTTCCTTGCATTTGGAATGGTTTTGAAGAGGTTATCTCTCCTTGAGAATTTTCTTCTGGATACTTGAATGACTATTGGACTGGAAAATGACCATTGGTCACTCATGCTTAAATAGAGATTAATTAGAACAACATCCTATACATTTTTATTATGTATCAGGCATTTTTTTTCAAGTGGCACAGTGAAGACATATCCTCAGCCCTTAACATGCTGGTAGTGTACTGAAACAGAACGAAAGGATGGTGGCTTTGCCACATCATGGCATCTTCAGTAGATGGAAGCTGGAGTACTTTGGAGACCAACACAGTCATGTTGGGAATGTCATATCTTCCTGAAGAAGAATGACGCAGAAGAGAAAGAGAATATGTTCAGATTTTTTTTTTCAGATATGAGGAACAGCCTAAATAAAGTTTCAGAATGAGAGGAGGGTGGGGCTTGTTCAAAGCACTGTGGGTAAGCGAATACAACTAGATTTCTAAGGGAGAGAAGATTCAGCCAGTGGCAGAGCTGAGATTGATTGGCTCAAAAGTCCTGGAAAATTCTATTGCAAAAGTCTGGTCTCTGTTGGTAATGGGGCTTCTTCCTACCCGATTCCTCTAGTCTCTCTGTATAAGCTTTGGATGGCCTGACCTTAAACGTGGTATCTTCCTGTCAAAAATCTCTTTCCTACTGTTCTTTTGCACAGTAAGGGAGGCTTCATATTTCTTTCTAACTCTGCATTGAATGGTTATGGTTTGGATATTGGCTCATGGTAATGATTCTTTCCTGGGCTTTAGTACTATCATATTTAGAACTATTTCTTGTGATTCTTTGCATTTTATATTTCTGTATCAACAACCTAATTTCAAAAAACTATTTTATAGATATTATGACTATTATGTTGTGCACCTCTTAAAATTTTTGATAGGTTTGATTCACACTAAAATAAGACAGGAAGGGATGAGTACTCTTCTTTCCAGGAAATACAGAATTTATGTTGCTACTACTTTGAATTAAAGTCCATGAATAGAATATCAAAATTTCCATTTCTATGCCACATAACTGGCTACCCAGTGTAGTCATCCATGTGGATTCCAAAGTCACAAACTTGAAACAGAATTGTATATAACTCGTAGGTTTAAATATTCCTCAAGACATTGCTTCAAACAAAATTTTCTTTCAAAAGGTTCATAAAGGAGCAAGGATGTCAAGGAAGAAAATAAAAACAAACAAACAAACTAACTAACAAACATCGTAGAGTTAAAGCTAGAAGAAGATGGTGATGTCAGATCCAAGGCCAAGGAATTTTCCTAATGTATATGCACACATTTCCTTGTCTAGGAAATCTTTATTCCTTTTCTTTGGCTACAAACTAAAATCACTGAATTCTATAGCTCTTCAAATGCTGTGACTTCTCAAACTCACAGCCATTGTTTCCAACTTTGCCATAAAAATAGAGCTTAATTCAAGCAATAGTTTCTCTCTTCAGTGAATACAAGAAATGTGTTCTCATTTTTTACTTAGGCACACCATTATTCTCATAGCCTCGAATGGCCTGCCTTCCCACCTTGGTTTAATAGAGTGATGCAGTCATCTTTTAGCATCCTGCAAGCCTTACTCCTTTTCATCTCCCAAACATTCTTCAAAACTGTTTGTCCAAGCTTCCATCCCTCTTCATAGACTTGTATTCTAGTGCTAGACTGACTGCAGCAATTTCCTAGGACAGCCATAAGAAACCACCACATGCTGGGCATGGTGGCCCACACCTTTAATCCCAGCAGAGCCAGGTGGATCTCTGTGAGTTCGAGGCCAGCCTGGTCTACAGAGTGAGATCCAGGACAGGCACCAAACTACACAGAGAAACACTGTCTCACAAAACCAAGAAAAAAAAAAAAGAAGAAGAAGAAAAAAAAGAAACCACCACACAACTAATGACTTAAAATAGCAGAAACATACCCTCTTACAGTTGTGGGGTCTGCAATTGGGAATCAGCAGTCTTAGCTTCTTCTGGAGAGTCAGAAGGGCAGTCTACTCACTGCTGGCATCTGATGGTTGCTCAGCAGGCCTGGGCTGCCTCTGACCATGGATGCATCCCTCCAGGTGCCTTCCTAATCTCTGCTCACAAGCTCTCTGAGCTGGTTTTATTTTTCTTCTGGTAAAGATCACAAACAGCAGATTAGAACCTATCCCAATCCAGTGTGTCTCTATTTTAATTTTACCAATTATATAGGCAAATATGCTTTTCTTTCAGATAAGGGCATGCTATGATCTTTGTGGTACACATAAATTTGAACATCATTGTTCAACAGTTTTTTCATTTCCTGTTTTTGTTATTCACTTATAGCACTCAAGAAATCTTTCTTTTTTCAAAAAATTTCTTCCCTCCCTCCCTCCCTCCCTCCCTCCTTCCCTTTTTCCTTCCTTCCTTCCTTCCTTCCTTCCTTCCTTCCTTCCTTCCTTCCTTCCTTCCTTCCTTCCTTCCTTCTTTCCTTTCTTTATTTTTTTTTAATTGAGATAGAGCTCTCACTCTGTGCCCTGGCTAGTCTGGATCTCATTATGTAGTCCAGGCTGACCCTGAACTTGCAACAATCCTCTCGACTCATTTTCCTTAGTGCTGGGGTTACAGAAATGAGCCATCACATTGAGTGTTTTTCTTATTTTCTTTTGCCCCCTTTCCATACTCTAATAGATAAAATGCCTTTGTAATTCTTCTAAAAATATTAATTTTAGGGAATTTAAAAACTTGTCTTTTACTTCTGGTACTAACACTAGTCTCTTTCTGAACATTCTTTTTCTGTTGACCTTCTTGTATCTTAAGTGATTGATTCTCTCTAAATGTCATTTCCTCTAAAGGGCTGAGGGTGACTGTGGTACAGTGGCTGTGGGTAAACAGGCGATCATGTATATGCATACCTGTAAGGTGAGTGAAGAAGAGCAGATGCATGAACTCGAGGTTCCTGCAACAGTCTAAGAAAGTAATGAGCTTTTGACATGCAAGCATGGAGACCTGAGTTCTGCTTCCATCACTCACGTGAAAAAAATGGAAGTGACTGTGTGGGTGTGCATAACTCAAGCACTGTGGACTTGCTGGCATCAAGTTCATTGAGAAACACTGGCTAAAGAGAATAAGGTGGAGAGAGAGAGAGCTGGACGCTCAATGTCCTCCTCTGACTTCTCATACAGGCATGTACATTCTCACACACAGGCACACACACACACACACACACACACACACACACACACACACGTACACACACACACACAGGCACTCAGACATAGACACATGCACACAGAGACATATAGACACACATACAGACATACACATGCAGATACAAACACAGACATGGATACACATAGAGACACAGATACAGACATATGGACACAGACATGCACACAGACACACACAGACACTGACACAGGAACCCAGATACAGACACATACACACACAGACACACACACACACACACAGAGACACAGACACGCACACACACAGACATAGATACACACAGAGACACAGACACAGACACAGGAACCCAGATACAGACACATACACATAGGGACACACACAGTCACAGACATAGACACACACACACAGACACACAGGCACATGCAACACTCTCTCCTGTATCTAATATTGAATTGCATTACTCTATTCAAACTGCATCTCCACTAGTTAAATCCTATCTGCTTCATATCTAAATATTTTTATTTAGAACGGAAATTATTCTAATTTCGATCCTTGTGGTGTTTTTTGGTCAACAACTTAAATGAGATTTGGATAAGGAGTGAGGCTCTCGTACTAGAATTAGATTGGAGATGTGTCTGTGTCACCTAATGAGGGGAAGAACTGAAAAGTACAGAGTTAAAGGAGTTCATCTTTGTGAGAGTGTTGTAGCATCAGTTCCACAAACTTGGATGGATGGCCTACTAAGCGCCTTGACAATGTGCTATAACCTTTTTTCCCCCTGGGATGTAGATCTGTATAAAATTATATGTTGAACACCATCTCCAACATACTATTAAGTATTAAGTGTTCATTAAGATGCAGAGTAACAGATAAAAATGGTATACTGCAGGGCACTAACTATGTAACTCATGTGTGAATCAGTAGTCACTAAATGTTAGGCCTGGGGCATTACTGTACACTGCTTTGGTTTTTTTTTTTTTTTTTTTCAAGACAGGGTTTCTCTGTAGCTCTGCTGTAGATTTTATACACTATACTTAGCCTAAACTATATTCATAAAAAGTTCTTTTCATCAGTAATAAACTTACTTTAGTTCACTTCTTTACCTTATTTGCTTTATAAATGCTTTAATTTTTTTTAAGCTTTTAACTTTGTAATAAACACGTAGCTTAATGACACAGATACACTATGGAGCCGTAGAACATCTTGTTTTCTTATAAACCGACTATAGAAGCCTGTTTCTCTTTTTAAAATTATTTCTTAGTCATTTTTACTTTGTACATGTTTTTGTTAGTGACTAAGACACAAAAGTGTTAATGAGCCTGGGTCCACACAGGGTCTGCATCATAAGTATCTCCATCTTCCTCCTGTGCCTTTGTTCCACAGGGAAGCCTTACCAGGCAGCCACACACATGGAGCTGTCGTGTCTGAGGACAAGGTCTCATGGAATGGAGCTGTTCCACAGTTAACTATGTTTTCATCACAGAAGATGTGCATCCTATAAAAACGATAAAAAGTCTAGTATAGCACACACATGACCCAGGAGCATAGCTGTTTGTTATTGTCATTGGGGTTGCGTGAAAACATTATTGTGATTTTTCTACCTCTGGTATCACAGTAGACTTGTTTACCACAAATGCATAATGTGTTATGCTGCCACTTTATGATGGCTACCACGTTATGTTATCACTAGGTGACAGGTAGTTTTCAGCCCCTTTCTAATCAGATGGGCACAATATATCTGGTTCTTGTTTGCCCAAACCACATTACTTGCTACATGATTGTAGATGCTCATTGACTCCCTGTCTTCATTGGTTACAGAGTTATATAGCAGATACTCTTGTATCTTTTGTGTTCCCCATATTTATGAATAGTAGGTGGCAATTTTCCTCATAGGTTTTTTGAAAATAGCAATTATATATGTTTATGGGACATAATGTAATGTTTTGATATATATTTGTAATGTGGAATGATTAAATCAGGCTAATTAACAAACTCAGCATATCATGTACTTATTTTTTTTGTTGTGAAAGCATTTAAAATCCACTCATTTAGCAATTTTGAAATATAATATGAATTATTTATTGTAACCACCATACTGTGCAGTGGATCACTAAAGCTTATTGCCCTCAGCAGGGTTTCATCACTGTCTGAATAACTTTGTGATTTCCTTTCCTACAAGGCTATGTGCCCCTCTGATTCTTTCCCACAAAGGCAGTATATTTCTTCTCTCTTTTGAGCCCACATTTTCCCCACTTTTTATCTACTCTAGTCTTCGAAAACTCAGTCCAAATGAGAAGTTGCAAAGCCCACGTACAGTGAGTAATTTTAATTCCTGTTAGACTAACATGGAAACATTTTTCTGAAAATCATCCTTTTGGACAACAGTAACACTTTATTTTGTCACCTACCTACTGAGAATACATTTGTAAGAGCCATGAACTTTGATCACTCAACAGATGTTTCTGAGTCTCCGCAGGAATCATGCCCTTAAGTTGAAAGGATGTTTACATATTAGTGTGCTTTAATTTTACCAGAGAGGCAATGCCAGTGGGAGTGTATGTCAAGTCCTCATTAGGCAGCCATGTCTCTGCCTGGCAGTGACAGATGACTCTGGTTGTCCTGCTAAGTACATGAATTAAGACCTTCGCTGAAGGATACTGTGTCCTCAGGAAAGATGTGGGAAGAATAGACATTGAAGCAGCAGTGCAATCAGACAAGGAGATCAGAGAAAAAGGAGTCCTATTTAGCACACTCTTGCGATTTTGCTTCATTAGCAAATTAGGATGATCCAAAGGTGATTTTTTTCCCTCATATGATCTGGAGTAAATTGTATCAGATGAAGGAGGCAAAGACAATTTATATTTAAAACACAATTATGTGCAGATAGCCCAACTGAGCTGGAACAATATCAGGATTTTTTAAAGGTACTTAAGGAGACACACATACATCACTGTGGGAATGAGAAAAGTATCTGTATATAAGATCTCACTAAGCATAATAGAGATTAAGGATAATGTAATTTTCCTGAGTTCCAGCCCTGAGAAAATTCCTCCCAGAGTCCTGGGAAAGTCACTACCTAAGGCGTAAGGTGTGGGTTATCTGAGGGAAAGGAATCTATGTACGCTACGCTCTTTTATCCATTAACTTTATTCCTCTATGACAAAACTCTAGCTATGGAGCTTCAGTCCCCTCCTGAGTCTTTGCAGCTCCATTTTCTGTCCCCTCATAGTTCTGGTAATAACTAAGCCCTTATGCTTTTGGTCTCATCTTCATCCTCTGCTCCTTCATCCTCCATCTATCTTTCCTGGCTCCTTACTCCTGTCCCTGATAGACTCTACAAGAGATCTGCTTTACCCTCTACAGAATCTCTGTCTTCCTCTCCTCTCTCTGGCCATAAGGTTCTGTGTCTTCTGTTCCTGCCTAACCCTTCCCTCTTCCTCTCCTCTCTCTGACCATGCAGTTCTGGGTCTGCCTGTGGAATTCCACTCCAGTCCTTACAGCACCTGGTTATGCAAAAAGCCCTGTTTTCCTCAGTCAGTTGCTCTGGAATGACTTAGGCTTGAAGGCAAGGGATGGTGTGAGCTTCATTTGCACAAGAAGCAAAGCTGTGCATCTACAGCGTGCTTGTGTCCTAGGCTCAGCAGGG